>NC_044499.1:34403314-34703730 GCF_902362185.1 Chanos chanos | reverse complement strand
AGTGTCACCTCATATTACTGTAAGTTTGGCTCAATCTTCCATGGAGTTCCAGAACCTGCTAGAGAACAGCTGTGTTGACTTTTGAAGAAGAAATAACAGTTTCACATCAGGAGGGGAGGTTATTGATTGGATTGACAGCAAGACAATTGGCAGAAATAACTTGTTCTGGTTCACCAACCCAGCTTTGGTGAGTAGAGTGTGTACCCTAATGCATTGTACTTGAGAATCTTCTACACTTCAAGAAATATCCATGGGTACCATAGGGAAGAATAAGAGCAAAAAGATCAAGCAAAACTGTTCAACAGAAAACTCTTATCAATACATTGCAACTGATTCTTCTCATACATGCACTGCATTTAGCATTAACACAGCATTGATAATACTTGCGCAGTAACTATTGGTTTTATTCGACTTAATACCGCTAATAAGTTACTACATTATGTTACAATATCCAATATCCGTTACAATGTACACGCACAAAAGATAAACACACTTTTGAAGAAGTAGTCTGTATCATGTACTCAACCTCGTGACAGTGTGGACCTCTATGGAGTCAGGTCACTTGTTCAGTAAGAGCAGGGCAACAGACAGTAAATAAGGATTAAGTCTAGGATGGATACCACAACAGGACACAACGTAGTCACTCAAAACCCAGACAGAATGTTGCACTTATAAATAACCTCTTACTCCAGTCTCCACACTAACTAACGCTCCACTCATGCCAGTCTAGCAGAGGTGGTCTATATGTAAGAATTAGGTCAGAGGAGGATGGAGGCTGGCTGCTAGCTGAGTCTTTCGGGGAAAAGAAGGTTCCATCATTCCAGCATATACTAAGAACAATACATCCATTCCTGCCCAACAGATTGCTGTTATAGCATGTAAACTGCTCCAGAGGCACTCTGATTAGAGTCTTGATTTAAGTATTTGGTTGTAACGTCATGCACTGATTCTTTTAAACGAATAGGGTGTTAGAATGTGTATGCAGTTGTACTCTGTTTTACAATAATGTCTTGTCTGGTACGTCAGTTTTGTAATATTTCATACTGTATTACCTTATTTAACAACTTTTATCTTCTTTTTATTTTTGCTTCATTTGTAAAGGATTAGATTATTCCATGAAACATTTATCAGTTGTCAAGAAAAATGCTAAGTCTTACCCTGATCCGGTTTCATTTAAAAGATGTAATTTGTGGAACATTTAAGGGATATTTTTAACATATTCACCCTCATCAAAATAGGTCAGTTTAGCTTCAGCATCAGTGGTGAAACCAAAGTCACAAGTGAAAATGTTGCGTAAAAACAGAAAGTAATCCAAATTCCTTCAGTTTGTTACACAATGATGTTTTACAAGTGTTTCACAATTTGATATATCAGCATTTTTTATAAAGGGTTGGAATGCAGTGCACTACAAATATATAGCCTATTTTTCTATTTCTTTTTTGCTGAATGGCAATAAGTTGGACAATATTTCAGTGCCAAGTATAGATTAATACTGTTCATCAAAATTTGAAATTCAAGAATAAAAATTAATCATATTGACTATCAAATATTCACTCAATTAAAGAGGATTTCTGCACCAGTGTGTACACCAAATATGCAACTCTCAGCTCTGCCGATCACAACTCTCCTCTAACTGCCCTAAATGGTTTGGTCCAGTGCTTCTATGTCCACCCCCACCTTACTATTGCTTGGAATGGTATGGTCTTAATTTGCATAAGTTGTGTGGTGGTAAGCGCAGGATCAGTTGTGACTGTGTGAGGAGAGAAGCAGTGGTCCTCAGAATCGGCTTTGTAAGTGTGTGTGTGTGTGTGTGAGAGAGAGAGAGAGAGAGAGAGAGAGAGAGAGAAGAGGTTGTGGATTGAAAAGTAGTTCAGGTTCCAGTTAGAGGACACTGGTGACACTGCACCAGCAGCAGTCATGTTTTGTGCATTCCCTGGTCCAGGGTCAGCCAGCAAGTCATTAATATATTATTACAGTAACGGGAAGTCGGTGAGTGGTTTTGATTTTCATCTAAGGGGAGATTTTGGTCCCGAAATGAGTGTGTGATTTAACGGGTCCTCTGTGGAGAACTCAGTTACAGGGATGTGATACTTAAGAAGTCTTGTACTTGTTATAACCTGGATTTTACAAAAAGTAAATTCAAAAGGAATATCATAGTGGTTGGTTAACATTTCACAAACCTACAGTAACATTTTTCTATTGCAAAGACAAACATGATGAGTGAACAGAGTGTGTGTTTGTTTGTGACCAGTGTATATCATAGACTGCACTTGTTAGTAGTTGCACTGTGTATGTGTGTGTGTGTGTGTGTGTGCGTGTGTTTGTATGTATAAGCTGATAAGTATTCAGACAGAATCTTTAAGGTCCCACTGCACAATAAGCTTCAGAGTATCCTGCCTGGTAGAGAAATGATGGCACAGAACTTGAAAATGAACAATTTTATACTATGAACAGTTTAGGAATTTAAGTGCACTCTTTGCTCTATAGGAAATCTTCTAGATCTTCTATGATTATTCCAGTGGTATCGTCTGTGTGGAAAAATCCCTTTGTGAAGTAACTCCTTAAAATCCAAAATCCAAGGCCTCCCTCGTCCAAAGCAATATTCAACAATTAGCCACCTAATTGTTCTTGTATGAGTTCAGAAAAAGTCTTAAAAGTTTTTTCGAGATCTCTATACTGTTGATTTGAGAAAACGTAGCAAAACATTTCTTAACATGACATGTACTGCCAGTTATGTGACTTAACCCAGGCAGATGTTTTGAGCCTGCTCTCCACCCCATTACAACAATTCTGAAAAACGACTTTGATCTTTCGTAGGAGTTAAGTATTTCCAGACGTGGATGGTTGACAGAGAGCTGAGGGAAAAATTGGTCGCACATGTTCCAAATGCTTTGAGTTGAGCTAAAAATTCTAAAAGAGCTGGTGCAGTAAATCCGTGAAGTCACTGATTCTGTTGTCTTCAGCACAAACAGTTTAACTTTCAAATTCAAAGACTGGCCATTCTATGGTTTAGATGCAGAAATATTAGTAAAAGTTCATGTATACATTCAGTCGTAAGTACAATTCCATACAGAAATACAGCGATGAAAAGAAGAATAACATTGATTTAATTTACTCTGACAGACAAGGGTTCCATTTTTTTTAGTAATCTACCATTTCTACATAGCTTGTTATCATGTTGCATTTGCAGTGGATCACAAATGTACATTATTTGATTAATACTGGAATAATTTTGGGAAGTACATGCCATTTATTCCTTCACAGTTCATAAATTGCTAGATTTGGAAAGATTTTGTGAATTGCAAAACGTAAATCACAAATTGAGTGATACTAAAAGTCTAGTGAGGGAACAAGATATTACCATAATGAAATGTGTGAGAAATTTTCATAATCTCTACATTTTTGATTCAGTGCTCTAGTTCCTTTGGTTTGGGAAAATGCTGTTTTCCTGCTCTGGTTCAGTGTGTGAGGCTTGGATCTGTAGGGGTAATCTGAAGAGGTTAAAGAAGGCATGCTGGGCGTTGTTAACATTATTAACGGGTCACCTGGTTAGCCGTCACTGGTTGTGGACAATTGGCCTGATCCTCCACCATATGCCATCCGCCGTGACTCAGACAGGGCTGTCATGTCTACGGGTGACTTTGGCTCGATGGGCTTGGCTACCCGTGATCTCTATGGGAGCAGAGCCAATCGAGGTCAGCCAGGCATCGTATCAGCTGGCCGCTCTGTGAATGAGAGTACAGCCCAGTGGAGTCCTCAGCGCTTCTCTCATAGACGGCCCGTTGCCAGGCGACATGCCTGCCATTGATGTCGCTCAGGGAAGCTTGTTTTCATTTCCTGGGTGGAAGAGGGTTGGCAGGGCTGGAGGTTACTCACATCAAAGCAGCCAAAGCATGGAGCAGGTGCAGTGCAGGCCTCTCTCTTTCTCTCTCTCTCTCTCTCTCTCTCTCTCTCTCAATATGTGGGAAGTTTACTATCTCAATATGTTTGACTGAAGTGTCTAGAAGTGGTTTTCAGCACACCACAGGTCAGCACAGTTCAGAGGTTTAGAGGCTGTAATTCTGAAGTAGGCGCAATCAGATGCAAGTGCAAATATGTGAATTGTTTTTCAGAACGGGTGTGTCTAGATAGACTTACAAGTACCTGCCATTATAATGAAAGAGGGTTTTTTGTCCACGAATGCTTCCTAAATCTGGATAGAATCCCCTGAGGATCAGTGGTCAGATTATCAGCATTACTGAAATTGCGTGGATCATTGTGAACTTTATACTCATTTTTAAAGATGCTTCCTCTTGCTTAATCGTTAGGTCTGTTCTCCAAATCAAGAGGAGTGTAAGAGAGATTCACCTGTCTACTCTGCAACACATAAACTCACCACTACAACATATACAAATTTCTTCGGTAAGCTCACCAACACATAATAAGTATCTCTCTTTCTCTCTCTCTCCCTCTCTCTTCTGTCTCTCTCCCTCTCTCCCTCTCTCTCTCTCTCTCTCTCTCTCTCAGTATGTGTTTGTGTTTGTAAGCGTCTGAATGTTTTAACATGTGTATGTAGGCACTCGTGTGTGTGTGTGTGTGTGTGTGTGTTTGTGTGTTTGTGCATGCATGTGTTTCTGTGTTTATGTGTGTGTGTGTGTGTGTCTGTACATGTTTTTGGAGGATAAGGTTCTGTTGTTGGAAAGTGTTTCCCTCTCCCAAGGACACCAAAACCTTCTGGGAGTGTGAGCGGAATTAGATTTCCTTTTGAGCATGTACAGCAGCCCTGTCTGAAGGTCTCCTCCAGGAGCAAAGAGCGTGTGTTTTCTCAGCTGTTTTTAAAAGTATGGTTTACATTTGGACTTCAACTTTAACCCTCCAAAACCTATAAGAGATTTATAGAGGATTGATCTGTGGGTATCAGGCAGTATTTGCTAAATTCTCTGTCTGACTGTGAGTGCCCATGAGTGGTACAGGAAAATGGAAAGGCATTAATACTCAGCCACTGGACATTTTCATCCCTGGTGAGATGAAACTGCAGGTTTTGTTTTGCGATGTGGTTTGCACTTTCCAATATGTTCATTTGGTAACACTTTTATTGAAGACAGTCTTCAGCACCGTATGTTCTCAAACGTTTCCTTATATGTGTCACCTTTGGTTTTTCAGCTAAATATTTATAACATTTGTTTGTTTCCTTGAAAAACAGATGTTGCTGTTTGTCTTGTGAATGAAAATAAGAGGAAACTATTGACAGCAGCTTTGTATGAACCTTTCCCAAATTTCTTTCTTTTTTTTTTTTCAAACTGCCTGTTTGTCATTTTCTATCAGAAGGCACAAATGGATCCTCTGACCCCTGGAGCTCATCCAGTGGAATTCTACAGGCCAGCCATGGAGGCATGCTGGGCTCCTCTGTATCCAGCCAATCACAGTCAGGGAATTATGGCAACCATCCATCACATGATCATCCGGTAACACCCAGGCTCATTTCACATATGTGCTGCTTAATGAGTGAATCACAAGGATGATCCACAATTCATCGTTCATAGTTTGTACATACAGATTTATAGCATTAGGTCTTCAATATCCAAATGTATAACTTCTCCTTTTTTTCATACAGACTCTGAGTGATATCTAAAATTAGACACCGCTCATTCACTTTTTTTTTTCTTTTTGTGTTATACCAGAATGTGCCTCCCCACTCTGCCTCCTCCTCAGACATGAGTAAGGCTCTTCCCCCAATGTCAACCTTCCACAGAGGTATTGGCAAGTCCTCATTCACCTCTGTGACCCAAACCTCGCCTGGCACAGAAAGCTCCATGGGTAAGTCCCGCGGGTTTTTCTGTAGCAGAGAATAGCACAGACAGGGCTGTGGAGAAGACATGTGTCCTATCAAATTTACAAGACAGATATTGGTTAAATACAGAAAAGACTGAAGGTCAAGGACACTTCATTTGACACAACTCTGATGCAGTGTCATGCAACAAAATTTGATAAGTTATTTGTCAGTGTTTACTTAATATGGTCTGGTAACACTTCTTTGGGAAAAATATAGTTGTCTGTTATATTGTGTGTGCTTAATGTATTAAAGCCACACTAAATGTACAGAAGAAATATATTTACTTCTACAAATCCTTCATAAACAAAACATAAACAAAGCAAAACATTGAAAGGGAACTAAGGGTTTATGCTACGGTGTGTTTTAAATATGACAGCAACAGTTACAAAGTTGTCATTGATGAAATTCATGCTGAAATTACATTAATGTACTGATGAACCAAACATCTGAATGGAGATCTTGTATGTAGCATGAATTGCTAATTCATTATTTGTATGATTGGATCTCCAAATGATCGGATCATTTAAAAAAAAGGCATTTCACTATGTGTTTACTGGAGCTATTTAAAGAATATGTTTTTTTTTTTTCTTTTTAAATATCTTGCCAATTTAGTTTCAGGAAACCAAGGAAACCCTGTTGGAAGTTCTGCGACCGGTGATGCACTAGGAAAAGCCTTGGCATCTGTGAGTTTTCACCCAGCATCTACACAGTTACATTAGCTAGTATTTAGTAGTTGTTGCTCAGATCAAATGTGTACTTATATATAAACTAGAATTCTATGCAGAATTTTCAAAGCAGCCCACAGAAGTAGCATGATAACTGGTAGCTTCACAGAAATTACAATATGTTCATGTATCAAACTGATGAATAGATGAGTATTGGAGACATTTAATATAAATGTAAGTCAGAATGCTAAGTGAGCTCATCTGTTTGCTAAATGGAATGTAATAACCTGACAGACACATTTGTTGCTCTGTATATTTCTATGTCTGATGGCAAATAAATGCATTTGGTTGACTATGTCCATATGGAGCTATTTTAGACCAGCTCGATCAGAATTCATCCTTTCTTTTTGTGTTTAAAAAAGGAGATTTATAAGCCATTTCTGTATTGTATAAGGTTGAGCTGTGTTGTATCTGGTTCTTTAACGTGTTAAGAGGAACCTTTGTAAACTGCTGGGCAGTAAAAAGATCAGGATTGATGTACTGGCTCAACATATATGATTTCAATGAAGGTTCAAACACAGACCATAAAAAATTCACACAGAGATGACAAGTTGTGCTTTAAAAGTGATGAATGTGCTGTCAGTTGCTGATACTAATTCTGTCCTCCCTCTCTCTGTTCTGATCTCTCTCTCTCTCTCTCTCTCTCTCTCTCCCTCCTGTATTCTATACTCTCTCCCCCTCTATCCCTCTATATGTTCTACACTGTCTCCTGTCTGTGACTGTGTCTTTCTCTCTTTCTCTTCTACTTTTTTTTCATCCTTTCTTTCTCATTTCCTCTCTCTCTCTCTCCCTCTCTCTCTCTCTCTCTCTCTCTCTCAGATTTATTCTCCAGACCAGAGCAGCAGTAGTTTTCCATCTAGTTCATCCACTCCAGTGCAGTCTCCATCGTCTCTCACTTCTTCTGCCCTTCCTGCAGGTACAGCACAATGGAGAGGTGAACATATTCTCTCATTTAAAGCTCAGTGCAGAAAGCTGCTAGGATTGCTGCTTGGTTTTGGATCAGTGTTAGGGGTTAAAACACCTGGCCTAAACACAGATCTAATACAATAACATGCCAAAGCATGTAATAATCTGTTTGATTCCACTTGTTGAAAAACATCAATGACTTTAATCTTCTTTCAATACTGTTTCAGTTAACAATCAATGGCCCCGCTCCTCTGGAGACTCAACACTCTCCTCCAGTTATGAGAACTCTCTGCACTCCCTGGTAAATTCCTGCTTTAATGAGCTGCCTATGCTTATTTCCGTAATGAAAGAAACTCCTCTAGAATATGTCAATCAATATACCTACTCTCATCAACATTTATTTCCCAAAACATCTGATTTCAGATGGAGGACAGGTTGGACAGGCTGGATGATGCCATTCATGTCCTTCGAAACCATGCGGTTGGCGGCACTGTTGCTGGGTTGACCGGGGACATACATGCTCTTCTTGGACATGCACATCATGGTTCAGCCACTGCAATGACAACAAGTTTCCCTGCCGTAGGATTGGCTGCTGGACGAGGATCATCTACCGTGAGTCCATTTGTTTTCATTTGTTGATTGCTGTGTGGCTGGTTGTGTGTTTGTTTATATGGAAAGGGAATTTGGTAAAGTGTATGAGTATGCGTGTTTGGGATTGTGTATTGTGAATTCAGGTCACCTGGCCTGTAAATGTGACCATGGCTTGTTGGGAGAAATGTATTAATCTTTTCCACTGTGACCAGTTTAGCTCAGCTCACTTGCATGTTTTCCACATGTATAAGTTCTGGCAGGGGGTGTTCCTTCTGGAACTAGAAGAAGAAAACCACAACAGGAAAAATGCAGCTAGACTTTAATTCCGTATTTATTTTTTGTCCTTCCAAGGTCCTAGACATCAAGGCTAGACTACAACAAAAAGTGAGCAACAAACACAGCTGACTTCACGTTGCACTGAAATGTCATACGTATTTTGCAATGGGTCTTAAAAAACACACGCAACCTTGCGTCAGGTTGCAGAAACCCCTCTGCTGAGTTAATATCCACGTTGCTTTTTTTTATGACCTCATGGAATATAACAGAGCACTCTCACATTTCTGCTACTCTCTTTTTTTTTCCGTCCCTGAAGATTTGAGAGGACAGCTGTAGTTAAGAAACAAGAGGATAGAGTTTTAGCATAATCCCCATGAGAGTATTCAATAATTCCTTCACTTTTGTTTTTCCAGACAGAAAACAAAAAATGTCCTCAGAGTAGGAAAGAAAAATCCATCCTGGAAGGAATTAGGGGTGTGTTTGGAGAGTTGGGGGGAGGGATTAGAAGGCTATTGGATAAAATTAATTTTGTGAATAGAAGGATACAGGCAGGGATGTAGAGTATAAGGAAAGGGGGATGGTGCTGGTTTTATGTCCCGCTTAGCATCACATGGCTTTAAGAGAGAGATTTGTTTTTCCTCTCTTGTTATCCATAATGTTTTAGAAAAACGACTGTTGACTACAAAAACTTAATCACTTATTGGAAAATTCCTCAATTTCAAAATGACCCCACTACCACTTTGTCTGATGAGCTGAGGACTGGAACTTGGGCAATCATTTCAAATAATAATATAAAATAAAGTAAAGACAAAAAGTAAAAAAAAAAACAAAACAAAAAAAACAATGATAGGGAAGCATAGGTTTAAATATGGGGTTGCTCTCAGGTAATTATACTGTGACACTCTCAAGACATCACAGCTGATATGGCTCAGTAGTTGTTCTTCAAGAATTGGTCAGAATATATCATAAACTGATTTGATCATTGAGTGGGGGAACATCTTACATACATTAGGTTTAAGCCCTTAAACTGAGACTGTAAACATCAGTTCTCAGCTCTTGTTAAAGACACTTTGAAAAAAAAGACACTTGGTTTTGATTGGACAGGTGGTGGTAGATGGTGCTGAGGCTGCCGCTCTCTCTATGATCTCTGCTCTGCCGATCTCAACAGCTCCTCCCACTGCTGCCTGTCTGACCAATAAGGATGAGAGCTTCAGAGGTCTGTGCTTCTCATTTTCATCACTGCTTCATCAAATCCTATAAAGTCTTTGTCTGAACATGTGACTGACCGCACGTTCTGACGGCCAAAATCCATAAAACTCCTTTTATATCTATATTGCTTGTGTGTGTGTGTTTGTGTGTGTGTGTGTGTGTGTGTGTGTGTGTGTGTGTGTGTGATTTGATTTTGGCTGCAGCACTGGCTGCGTGTGCTGGAGTTCCTTTGAAGATGGAGACTCCTGATGGAGAAGTGTTCCGCCCCCACCATTCCTCAGACAAACACACACAATCAGCTGAAGAGAGTGACCCACAGGACATAAAGACACCCACAGAGTCAACAACCAGGAGCAGGTGATGTCCATTACGGCCTGTATAACACACTCTGTTGACTGTGTGTGTGTGTGTGTGTGTGTGTGTGTGTGTGTGTGTGGTGGTGGGGAGGGGGGGAGAAATGGGAGGTTCACAGGTGGGTGACAGACAATATTTTGGGTCCCTTATTTTCTGTTTTGTGATGTGTATCACAGTTTTGAGAAAAGGTATTTGCTTTCAATATAATATTAGCACCATTATTCATTTTAAGCCCAAGCTAACAGGTCATTGGTGACATGTTATGAGAGGTCGTTCTTTCGCCTGAATTATATGCAACTTTCTTGTTTTCTTGTGCTCTGCACTGTCAAGAAATGCATACAGTTTTGCACTGCCAAGTTTCACCACAAGAGGGCATGTTGCATCCATATTGGAAACGTATTGACTGCTGTAAACATTCTTCCTCATGAACAATGCAATATGGTACATACACTGTAATGCCCCACATCTATTCCACATGTATACCCACTCTATATATCCCTGGACTTTTGTTGTGTTTGTGTGTATGTGTGTGTGTGTGCGTGTGTGCGTGTGTGTGTGTGTGTGTGTGTGTGTGTGTGTGCATGTGTGTAGTAGCATCCATGAAGATGAGGACCTGAGTCCCGAGCAGAAAGCAGAGCGTGAGCGTGAGAGGAGGATGGCAAACAACGCCCGTGAGCGACTGCGTGTCCGAGACATCAACGGGGCCTTTAAGGAGCTCGGTCGCATGTGTCAGCTGCATCTGAAAAGTGACAAGCCCCAGACCAAACTGCTCATTCTCCACCAGGCTGTGGCAGTCATACTCAGTCTGGAGCAACAGGTCCGAGGTCAGTCTCATGGTCTCACTCTCTACTTCTAACAGTATTAGAGAAGAGCAGTATTAGAGATCTCAGATCAGCAGTGGGGTAATAAAATATTCATGTCAATATTTACCATTCAGTCAGGAAGAGAAGAAATCTATTTCTCAAGACCTCCAAACTGACATATGTGATGAGATTGACTCCTTGTTCATCTTTTGGGCCCTAATTTTCCATAACAATCAAATTCAATATAAATCCTTATGTCTACGTCTTGTTACCATGTTTAACGTCACAAACTAACAGTTGCTGACTGTACAACCCGCAGAGCGTAACCTGAATCCTAAGACTGCTTGTCTACGGAGGAGGGAAGAAGAGAAAGTAACAGCGGGAACTCTGGATTCTCAGCCCATGCACGCAGTGCTCCATTCTGACCTACATGACACAGTCAACAACCTCATGGGCCAGCTATGAGAAAACGACCCGGTGATATGACGGAGCTCAGTGCAAACCCTTTCGCCTGGCTGAGGATGACTTCTGACTGAATCTATGTCAAAGTTTCTGAGTTGTTACAGTAATTGTACGGTGCTTTTCCCTTCAACTGAAACAGTATTCGTGGCATTCCTCATTAACGTACTTCACTCTTTTACTAAGTGCCACTTCTTTTTGTTTTAAGTAAGTGGGAAATACTATGGTGGAATAACTGATTATGACCATAAAATGACTAAGGACCAAGACACCAGAAAAAGCAGTCCATTGATGAATTAATCCAGTTTCTGATGTGGCAAATATTCTTTCTCAGAAATAACAGATAATCATAAATTCTAAGAATTAGTACATAAAACCAGTATGCGAATGAGGTTTTTTAAACTTACTGTTAGTAAGTAATCTTTGGCTCTTGTATTGTATGAAGATTTTGATACTGATGGGTGACCTTTGACCCATAACTGAAAGCAAAAAAAACAACAACCATAAACTTCTACACATAGTGGAATTTTTGGTTTATATGGAAGTTTATTTGTGCCTGGACTGAACAAAACTAGACTAAACTTATGCAACCAGCATTTTGCATGTTTCTTAGTGCATTTGACCAGTTCACATAAATGCATTTCAAAGTAATCTGAGCATTAAGATTAGAGTGATTCAGCAGTACATGACGTTTCCTGCTCCTGTAGCAATTTTACATTTTCAGGCTACATTATACTGAAGTGTGTGTCTGAGAAGCCTGTGCTTCTTCAAATGTGTACTTGTGTGTGTGTGTGTGTGTGTGTGTGTGTGTTGCTTTTTTCAACATGTGCTGAAAAATTTCCCAGTATTTGGCTGTCACATGATTTGAGTGTTGTTGCAAATTTCCCTAAAACAACAACACCAGCAAGCTGATGTGTATATAATTACACAGTGACTTGACGAACCAGTTTTTCCATTTTGATTTCCATTTCCCATGTAGAAACAACTGCATACTTCAAACAAACTTCCCCTCATAATTCCCTGCATCTGAATAGGAATTAAGTCCTCTTCTGCTCATTATTTGATAAGGGAGACTTAGCCATGTCATAATTGTTTCATTTTTCCTCTGTGTTCTGCAATGCTGTGCATGCCCACGAAAAGTTAACATGTACCTATTTTTCTTATATGAATAATTCCATGAGACCATGCAACTGTTGTAGAAGATTTATCAATGAGTGTACTTCCATTCTGTCCACAACAGAAATTAACGCATCATATGTGACTTTTTCTTATTCAGATGATATGGCATTTTCTATAAATATTTTAGCATTTTAAGCAATACATTGCTGGAAAGTTCTGGATGGGTACCATTTTATTAGGATTTTGAAATAAAGAAGCAAACTGTTAAGCTCCTTTGTGTTGTTGGCTGGTTTTTCACACGTCCTCACAAATAACTACTCATGATTCTTGATCTGTTGGAATGACTGTGATTTTTGGGGACCTTACACTTTTGATGGTACATTTGAACCTTTTTTCAAACGGATACCCAGTTCATTACAACACAGTTACATCTAAAGATTACGAGGCGGCATATATAATAGATTGTCCCCCCGAAGTTGATACTGTGAAGTACGCTAACAGCTAACAGTACAGATCCAGAGTGAATGAGTAAGAGAGTGAGAGAACAGTGTGGGCGTGGGTGTGGATCTCTAACGGTTAGGACAGAGATCAGTTATAAAGACTGAGCAAAGCAGTTGTAATCCCCGAGTAATCGATGCTGGCTGTCAGAGAGTTTGTAGGAGTGTCTTAAGGCGTGGAGGTGGATAATTTCTTTCATATGGACAGTTCGTGTCTGCACGGACTATCCGTGCACTCCGCAAGTAAACTCGTGAGAAAGTCTCTTGACGTGGAATTCAATGAAAAATAAAGAATTTTAAAAGGAGAAAGTATGGCTTAAACTGACTGCTACAACAGAACAATTTGGTAAGTCGACATTTTCATCAAATCGTCAGCACTGTTGTATTGCCACGATGGACTAGTATTGACATTGATCGACTAGAGAATGCGTTTCTGAAAACGTGTTTATATAGCCTCTATACACACACACACACACACACATTTTTAATATATACAGAACGAACCGCAATGACTGTGATGGACCAATAATATAATGGAGACCAAAGTTTAAAAAAATAGCTGTGGAATAAACTTCATATCATTTACTTTTGTCTCGTGAGTATTCCACATTACCTATTATACACAAGCAAAACGAAAATATGCTTAATCGTTGTCGCGTTCTCTCTTTCCTGTTTCGTATTGGTCAGCAACACTGACAATTACAAACAAGGCACAGATAAGCATTATGCTCACCTGAGAGTTATAACATTTATCAGTTATATATAACTAAATGTTTAGTTTATTTAATGTTCTGTGCTCAGACTTCTTAAAGGAAATGTGCTTGTTTATTTTTATGTCTTAGGTACATAAAGTAATCAACCTCTTTTCATGTTGTTTAATTTTTGAGTGAAAATGTAGTCATAGCCGTGAGTGAGATGGTTTCCCGGTCATCGTCGCCTCAGTTTATGTCCTGAGAAAGTTGTGCTGTCCATTCGATCGCCCTCAGTGATTGTGCATGAAATCATTAAATGTTATCCCTCTGTGTCAGGGAAAATGAATGATATTGTTGTGTGTTAATACACAATAGTTGTCATGCGGGACGCTGGCACAATAGAACATTGTGAACATACAGTATTATTTGTTTTCATAGTAAAGCGTAGTGTTGTAGAACTTCTTTTCTCTCGTTGCCTACTGGCGTAAGTGCAGCTGTGTGACCCACAATTGCAACGCTATTGTTCTACATGCTGATGTAAAGGCAAATTCGTCATCAGGGCCTTTTGTTTTAAGTCAGCTCAGTAAGACACAGCCTTGTTCAAGTTTAATCCAGCAATGTAAAGGGTTTTTACATTGTTTTTCAGTATTAAGCCTAGTCCAGGAGGAAGAATTCTTGCCCTTGTTTAGATTAATGATGGAATCCAACAGAGTCACTGGCTCTCAAGATGATTGTCTACAGGACTGTAAGACACCGGGCTCTCATGGTGAAGGAACAGAGTCATTTGGGGTCAAAATACGGGTTCAGGGGATCGATGGTCGTCCCTACGTGGTCCTTAACAACCAGGGAAAGATGTCCCTACCTCCTGGGTATCCTGACGTTTTCTACACAGACCTCCAGCATTCTCCAAATTCCCACAGTGGTGCCTTAAGCCAAAATAGTCTGTTCATGGAGCACTGGTCACCAAGGTCGATGCAGCTGTCTAGTTCACCAACCGAACGTCGAAGGACAATGAAAAATCCCTCATCTCCTTTGCTCAACTATCAGAGACGGCCTGAGCTCCTCAGACCCTACGACCCTGTAACCAACAATCTGGATGTGGAAAATTACCGCAGCCATGACCCAAGAAGACTTAGCCCACACTCTTCACCCATGTCCATCTCACCTGTGACTGTGAAGAGAGCCAGGATTCCACTACCTGCTGTAGGTAATGACAGGGCCCCAAACCAGCCTCAGTCTCCTGGATACGCATCAGAAACCTTGCCCAGTCAGCCATCCCACATCGTCTGCAGAATGACTGTGCCGTATGTTAATGAACTCTCCACAAACGGACCTGAGTCCCTCAGAGGAGGAGCTTCCCCCCGGATTGGTAGAGTTGGCCACAGGCTGAGAATGGGTCCTGAGCAGCGAAGAAGATCGAGGAGTGTTGACGGCCCCAGTTCAGCTGACCATATTCGGCCAGGGCTCTCATTGGGTGATCTTAGGGGAGAGGCAGAGGGGGTGGTGAGTGCCCCATCATCACCTCATATCCGGGCAGTTGCTGCAAGACAGAACAGAACAGATACAATAGACGGGGTTGAGACAAGATCTGGTACATCTATACCTCAAGCGGATGCAGGTTCAAATTCGCAGAGAGTAGGGCAAGCTCCACAAAAAACAGAAAAAAATACTCTGTCCAAATCTATTCAGCACACTGGAGTTCAGTCAAGTTCAGAGAGAGACACCCAGGTAATTGTCACCTCATACAGTTTTTGTAATTTTTATCATAGCTATATAGGAAAACAGTTTAAGGCTAACAGAATTTGTTGTTCAGGTTACTCCAGATCTCCTGAAAGGACAACGACAGCTTGCAGAGCAACCAGATGAAGACACAACAAAACTGGTGCTGTTCAGTTATCTCAAAGATGGGTAAGTTCACTTTAAAGTTAGGTTTTAGAATGATTTTATGCCATATAGACATGCATTTTCACTTGACCCCCGGCCAGATCATATGTGTTTGCAATTTGATGGTGAGAGAATTAGAGAGCTTTGCCCTTCTGATACTTCGTGATAGCATAGTATTATTTCAGCTGGTTGAACTCAGTAGTTGAAGGCTCTGGAATGCAGGAACTTGTCATTGCTAAAACAAGGCTTTCTTTTGGACCTCTCCATGCTTCATTAAAGTTATGGAAACATTGGAAAAGTTAGTGATAATGTTTTGCGAATAGTTTCTTACTACAGGTGATCAGAATATTATGATATGATATGAAGTAATATGATATGATACGATGAGACATTCTTTTGGCTCCTTTTTTTTATTATGCTGCAGTACTTTACCCACTTTTGCATGTTTTTATGGACGTTTGGGCGTAATCCTATATATGTTGTTTTGTTTCAGGAACACAGAGAGTGATGACATCACAAAGCGTAAAGTTGACCTGATGTTTGAGAAGATCCACATGTTGAGATCACTAGCTGCTGAGAATGTGGAGGAGGTATGACATGTGGAGGCTCCAGATGTATTGCAGATGTTTCACAAATTGGTGTTTTGGATCTTCTGTAACCAAAAAAATGAACCGAGATATTAAATATATCACAGCATAATTAGAAGTGAAAAAATAATTAATTCAATTTATGAACTGTGTAGTCATCGCGTGTACTGTTTTCTTTCATTTTATTGGAATCAAGACCAGTATGAGTTCCAATCTCTTTCCAGAACCTAATTAATGCTTTCTGGGACCCTATTTCTCCCAGTTTCAGTTCTCAGACTCTGCAAATGAGGTCAAGGAACTCCAGGAGAAAAGGGCAGCACTGGAGGCCCAAGTCACAGAGCTGAAACAAAAACTGGAGGAGGAAATGAAGGTAATGTGCGTAACACAATGATGAGCAGTATTATGGGAAATGCCACAGTCATTCACTGTATGCATCTTTTCCTCAACTATCTTGTCTAGCCAATAGTACATTGTTGAAAGAAAGCCAACATTCCATCATTATTTTTTCACTGATGACTCACAGACGTTAAACATGGATTATTCAAATCACAGAAAATGCCCACTATCTTGTGTCCTGTGTTATCAAACTATGATTAAACTAACTAAAGCATGAACAATGAAACACAATTAAGAATTTATTGTCTACTTTAAAGGTTTTAAACGGGCTGTCTGATGTTTTCTGTGTGTCCTGACAGAGAGGGCAGACTATGGCCGAGGAATGTGAGAAGAAAGAGGCCGGGATGAAAAGGTTACAGGAGGAGCTGAGCACGAGTGAGCAGGAGCATGTTCGACTCCGCCAGAAACTGACAGATATGGAGAAGGAACTTCAGACGTCCCTGGATCAGTAAGAGATCATGAAACAGATTGCAATTTGAACAGTGCACTTTCCATAACATTTGGTTAAAAAAAGCCGTTCTTGTGATTTTGGCTGGTTTTCTTCTTTAGTTATCAGGTTTAATTTTGAGGTTTTTCAGTTGTCACTGAGACTGCGTGTTTGCTCAGGCTCCTGCAGGCAAAGCGACAGAGGGAGCAGTATCGGGCTGATATGAGGGATCTCCAGAGCCAGCTTTCAGACATGCATGATGAGCTGGACAATGCCAAAATCACTGATGCCGGAGAGAGGGACACCATTTTAAAAGTGAGCAATTTACTGCTCCGGTCTCAGAGGATAAGTTAACAACATGCTATGTACCATGTCCAAACATCTTTCAGTTTGAAAGCATCTTTGTTTTTTCCTCTTTCCCTCTTTTTTGCTGAGGATGTGATTGAAAACTCTGAATGAATGGATTCCAATTGTTTTTTCTCAATCAAACACTTCATGTTACTGATGGAACATGCAGCCATGCTCCAAGTGTATCAGCCCAAAACGATTAACTTTTGGCCATGACTTGAAATCTTTGTGTGCTGTAGAGTCCTTGCTTACTCCCATCCTGCTTTCTTATATTGGTATTAAGCTCCAACTGTAATTCTGATAACCTTAATGTGGCAATGATTAGCAATAGGAAGGGTTCCCAACTTTGTATTTTTTAATAGCCACTCAGACAGCAAGAGCACTGGTTTACCTTTACATTTTCAGTCTGAAACCATTTCATTCCATTCTGCTATCATATAAATAACTCCCTGACATCCCCAGTTGATATCATTCAGATGTGACTGATTAGGATTGACCATCCTCCAAGCTGTTTGATCTGGAGTATTACCTTATCATTTCTCTCTCTCTCTTTCTCACTCTCTCTGGGTCAGGATCTGGTTCAACTCAGACAGGACTTCCAGGAGCTGCAGCAGATTCAGGAAGAGCAGGAGGAGATGTTGTACAAGCGGGAGCGGGAGCTAACAGCATTGCGTGGAGCATTAGAGGAGGAGGTGACAGCTCATGCCAAGGCTGTGGAGGATCTGAGGGAACAGCACCAGCGGGAAGTGGAGGAGCTACGCAGGGTCACAGAGGAGGCCAAAGAGGCAAGAGGACGTGAATGTGTGATTGTTGCAATTATAGTTAGATGCTTGGTCTAGTAACATTTGGAATGTAAGATGCTATCAGGTCATAAGTTGAGATGCTTGGAGTGTAAGATTTCAGCTGAATTATGATTTTTGAGCCAGCTCTGACTGTGGTGAAGGTGATCAAATGGATCAGGGATCAGTGATCTCAGGAACAAATGTCAGCTTTGAAAAGAATTTAATTCAGTTTAGAGGCTCAGAATTTCATGTTCAGTTTTTTGTGATGCATTGACTTAAACTGAGAAAGAAATGATGACCACAGCCTTAGGAATTTGACATATACCAGTGCTTAGAGATATTAAAGTATAATCCCTAACCTATGCCTAAGCCCTTACCCCATGTCTGAAGTTAATCTATGTCCAAAATCTGTCCCTCTAAACAAATTTCATACAGTAAATCACTAATCATTGTGCCAAAGCAGCTGTGTTGGAACACAGGCCTGATCTTGTCTCCGTGTTCACTCAGGGCATAGCGGTGTTGAGTAAGGAAAAGGCTGAGGTGGAGGCTGAGAAGGGAGCCTGCCAGGCCCAGGTCTCTGAGCTGATGCGGACCAAAGAACTCCTCTCCAACCAAATCCAGACCTTGGAAGCCCGCATCACCGCCCTCAACCACATCATCAGCGATGCAAGGACTCATGAAAATAAACTCAGAGAGAAGATGGAACAGCTGAAGGTGAGAAGTAGACAGGGAAATGTGAAATAGCAAAAAGTGCAAAAAGAGAAGCTGAGAGAAACAGAGAGACACAAATGTCAGGAAACAATGAAGAGATAAAAGAAGGTAAAAACAGGGAGAAATAGTCAATGGCAATATATTACTGCTGTAGTTCTTTCAGTAAAATCTCCACAAATTATCACTGACACTTCTTTGCGGTAAGGTTTCATACCTGATGAGGACATGTGTGTGAGGTTCTTCTGCTCAACGTGAACATGCCTGGATTACATTATACTTTTAAAAAGTAGTGCATTTTATCAGTGGATGAGACTGTTGGTGATCAGTGATTTTGCTAAGCTTTATATGCTCTTTCCCCTCCTTATGTGTCTTAACTATCAGGAGGAAAACCAACAACTGGAGGAGGAACTGGCTGAGGTCAGACAGCAAGAAGATGACCTGTGTGGAGCAAATCGTGCTATCACCAGACATCTGGAGGACACCCAGGTCTGACTCACACACTCCTCATACACCTGCATGCTTTTTAAAGAGAGTGCAGATCAAATGTCATGCCCTAAATGATTGTTTCAAAATACCCACACATTTGGATGAGCAGGCTAAGATCAGTCAGTTTTCCACAATTTAAGCTGATGTCAAAGATGAAGCAAAGTTGAAGCAACTGCTTCTTGTCTTTTTTTCACCCTGTTCCTATCACTCTCTCTTTCTGTCAGTTTGAGCTGACCAAACTGAATCATGAACACAGAGAACTGAAGGAGAGATTAAAAGAGGAGAGCAGACAGATAGAGGAGTTGAAGAGGAGGAAGGCTGAGCTGGAAAATGAGAGGAGACTGCAGGACAGAGTAATGGAGCAACTGCAAGAGGAGGTAAGGAGGAGTAGGCCCTAGTGTTTCTGACGGAGTGAGATAGGACTGATGTAGGTGCTCCCAGATTTTCAAACTGCAAGGACAGGGGCACTAACATATGACTCATCACATTTACCATATGTGTTGTTTTCATTCTTTTTGCATACACACATCACTGAATATTCTTTATTTTGTTTACTGACTATTGTTATAGCAGGGAGGGAATGTGGTATTTTGGCAAAATCCCCCAAACTTCTTAGAACTCACATAAATCTTCCACTTTTCCAGTCTTTGTCTTAGTTGGCTTGCTAATGGTTTATTGTTTTATACACTACTCTCTCACTCGCTCGCTCTCTCTCTCTCTTTTTGTTTTGCTCTCTCTTTCTTTCTACGTTCCCCAGATGACTGAGGTGGTGGTGGAGTCTGAGAGGGCCACTCAGAGGCTCCAGGTGCAGATTGATGAGGTCAGAGATCAGAGTGTGAGGGAGCTGGCTGAACTCCGAAAGCAACTGCAGGAGAAGACAGAGGAACTGGAGAGACACAGACATGCTAGTGAGGCAGTACAGAAAGAGGTACACACACCCAGCAAGTGCTGGCAGAGAAACAAGCTGTGTTCACTCCGATAAAAATGGTTCTCATATGTTCTTGAGCTATTGGCTGCGGTGCCAAAAGAATGGAGTTATTACCAAAAAGAGAATGAGATCTGCTCACAAAATAATCGTCACTGACGTACAGAATCTGTCAGCAGTATTTTTGACAAAGAACAATGAGAAAAATAACTGTACTGTTTAAAAAAGCAGGATTCAAGCTGGGAACATTTTGTGACTGCCTTTTTTTCCCAAAGCAATAAACCTAGTATTAGATTTCATTTGCATTTTCTCACCTTTTGTACGCAACAGGATGTGCACAGCATGCTTTTGTGTATACTTGTGTGCGTGTATTTCATTTTACTGAGTGTGGTAAATAGATATAAATTTAAGGACACTCCCTGTGTCTTGGCTTATATTCTGTACTCAGGACTAATCAAAACCCAGTGCTGTTAAGACCATCATGTTATGCTCTACTAAAAGGCTGGTTGGAAAGTACACTGTTGCATGTGCTCGTTCATGGTAGTATGGTAGCATGTGTTTGTTTGTGTCTGATGTGGATCCATTTCTTCTTTAAATCATCTAAATCACCAGGAAAATGTTTGACCTTAGTGTGTGTGTGTGTGTGTGTGTGTGTGTACCTACAGCTGTCCTCTCTGGATGAAGAGCTGAGTCGCACTAAGCGAGAGTTAGGGGAAGCCCAGCTGAAATGTAAACAGCTGGAGAAAAGGGTGGAGGAGCTACAGGAGATGAACAGAGCTACACTAGAGGACAAAGATAGACAAATCAAACTCATGGAGGTATGAAAAAAAAACACAGCTCTTAAACTGATTAAGATATAGACATTCTTGCATGGTGAGGCGAGCAGCCAGTAGTATCATTTTCACAGGGACACAGAGCCAATCACAACACAGTTACCAAGGGACGAAGCCAATCACATTATGGACATATCTGCATAGAGCCAATCACCTTAAATTCATTGAAGCGCAGCAACAAATGCTTCTCATTCTCAGTGCCTCAAAGCCAATAACCACAAATTCACAGAGAACCACAACCAAATTAAAAACGTGAAAGAGTGGAGAGACAAACGAGTAAAAAGCAGTGGAGCTACAGACACACACATCTCTCACTGATGAATTTTTAAAGACAAATTAAGCGCACAAAGATAACATTCCTCACATGTATGAGGAAGCTAAGAGCCGACCAAACTAAATGGTGATTAGTGCCTAGCACAAGTCACACACAAAAGCAGTCACAGTGCATTAGTTACATTAATCACATTACATTACCCTAACTGATGAGGAGAATCTTAAAGTGAGCCTTGTTCCATAGTAAAGTGTGCAATAGGTGGTGCTAGAGGTTGGTGCTGAACAGATGCCAACGGTCCCTAATTAAGACACGGGGGAATGAAAATAGCTTGTATTTGTCTTTGACCCAAAGGGTTGTGAACACAGAGTGGGACATTGTCACTGTTTGTGGAAACACAGCCCTTTCCACTCAATTATATTGTGTCATCAGTGTTGCGCAAAACTAAGATGAATCTATGGAGTTCAGTGAAACTAGTGTTCCCTCTCTGCCTGAGAGTGTCAACAGAGCATTGTAAACTGCACTGTTTCAAGGCCAGACGAGTGGACTTAATGCTGTATTGAGGAACTAATTGCATATTTTCCATGAATGTTTAGATGGGAAATCACTTGAGTTGCCCTTTCTCCCGTTTCAGCTTAGCTTAGTTCAGTACATCTCTACCTCAAAAGCTTTGATCATTTAAAATGAACATTTTTCATAATCAGTCTAGAATCAGCAGTGAAAAAAAACTGAATAACATAGACGGGCCTAAGGAGACACGGGAATACAATACCTTCTCTTACCTCTCTACAGATGAGAGTGGGTCAGCTGGAGCAGGACTTAGCAGAGGAACACAATAGTGGAGATCTGCTGATTCAGAGAATGGAGAGAGGAAAAGAACAGGTATGTTCAACTTCATCACTAACAGCTCAGCGCATGACAATGGAACTGTTTGTAGCATAAATGGTTAGGGCGCTGGTCTTGTAAACTAGGGGTCGTGAGTTTGATCCTGGCTGGGGCCTAGTTTGCTTCGTGATAATGAACGTAGCGGTCAATAGTTCTTTGCTTGGTTCTGTACTCTGCCTGTATTTGAATTTACTTTGGAAAAAGTGCTAACATTTTACAAAGAGTTGGTTATTGATGGCCTTTTCCACTTTGCAGTGGTGTCAGTCCTAATGGGGGAATGACTAACTGAAAGACTTGATGAAGAATACTTTATTTTACACTATTGCAAAGAATATGTTTTAAATCAGAGGCAGGTGTTTGCAAGCCAAAAACACTGGAAAGTCAATGATGTTCCACCAGGATTTAACTTGACCCAGCATACCCACAAGGTCTTTAACCCTGCTCTGCGCTGGCTAGGCCTGAATTGTAGTGATTGTGTATCTATAAACTGGCCAAAACATGACATCAGACTGGCCAACAGCGTAGGTGACTGCTGACAAAGCTTTTCTCAAACGTGAGAGCTCAGTAAAGTGCATGCCTCCAAGCAAAAAATAGAAAGTCAGCAGGGTCACCTCTAAAATACTGTTCACTGCTGTTGTAAGAACACACAGTCTCATGCGTCACAGGGGCTGTTGATACTTACAACAACAAAGATTAAATCTTGAAAAGTAATGTCCCTCTCCCTTGCCCTCTCCCTTTCTCTCTCCCTGTCCCGTTCTGTCTGTCTGTCTGTCTGTCTGTCTGTCTCTCTCTCACTCTCTCTGATTGGTTGTGCTACAAGTTCCAATCCACTGCCTCTTGGACAGTAGCAGTGTGTTTTTCGTTCATTATTTATGTAGGCCAGTGCTTTCAATGAGCTGATCTGGACAGCTTCTCATTGACAGCAAGTGGCATTCTGCCCCATTTAGTCTCCCTCAACATTTATAAATAGCCCTAAACTGCTAAACTCTTTCAGGCGACCATTGTGCTTTTTAGTCCAATATAGACTGCTGAGGGGTACACAGTTCATAACATTTACATAACATTTATAGAATATTATCGGAAAAAGATGGTGAGAAATAACTTTTGACTCGATAATATGCTCAAACCAATCATTTTGATACCATTCTATTTAAAGCCATTACCTCTAATTCAGTGTTAGCTGTTGTAAGTCTGTCTTTATTACACATAATTGCATTTTATTTATTTATCTAATATCTATGCATGGCATGTGTCAATGCATGTGTGTCTGTCTCCCTGTCTGTCAGGTGGAGCAGGTCAGAGTTGAGTTACTGCAGGAAAGAGCTGCCAGACAGGACCTGGAGTGTGAGAGGATCACACTGGAGAGACAGGTACAACCAGACAAAATGCCTGAGACGTATACTGTCAATGCCGAGATAGGCAGATAATAGCTATGTAGTCACTTAACTTCCCAACCGTACCTCAGCAAACACAAGACACAAACAAAGACTCCTAGAGAGCCTCAGCTGGATGTATAAATACATCTTCTCTTAAAAGAAGACAAGCTAAACTAACAAAGATGGTTAAACAAGTTATACCAGCAAAGAGGGTGAAGCAGGTCAAGTCTGGCTGAAACAGATCCTGTTGTTGTGTTTCTGAGTTGATTTGTATTTCTGTCCTGCCATAAACTGAAGAACAAAGACTTGAAGAGCCGTGTGGCTCACCTGGAGGGCTCTCAGAAGTCTAGCCAGGATGGGCTGGTCTCCAAACTGGAGGGTAGAATCCAAGAGCTGGAGGAGAGATTGCTTGGGGAGGAGAGGTAAGAGAGTTAGAGTTAAAAACAAACCTACTGCAAAAGACCAATACGTATATTCTCCAGGGACGGAATGGGATTTGAGAATTTTGTTCTTGTCCTAACAGACTAAGAATCAGATGCCGCTCCGGACTTTGGTGTATTTGAGTAGTGCTAGCATAGTGCTGCGAAAGCATGCAGACGTGTCGTTTGAATTCTGAGGAGTTTGTCTTGCTAATTTTATTTTCCAGAGACAACAACAACCTGCAGCAGGCCAATCGCAAGCTGGAAAGGAAAGTGAAGGAGTTGATGTTGCAAGTCGACGAAGAGCAGCTCTCTCTACAGAACCAGAGAGATCAGGTCAGTGGATTAGAGTGAGGCAAACCATCACATGAGGAGATTAATTTTGCACATTGTTTTCTGCACATATGTTTTGCACAATAAAAACACATTTTTGTTTGATCTAGTCCCAGTTCTTCTAGTTAGACATGTGAAGCTTGAACTGTACATCTACCGTAAATATGATCAGCTTGAACTGATCATATTGCTTGTTCCAGGTGTAGCGAATTTTCTATTCCTTACCTCAAAGCTTTTGAAGTTTATGAGAAATCTACACACTCTGTAATATCTCTGTTATGTCTCATCCACTGTGTTGCCCCCTCCCGTAGTTGACTCTGCGTCTGAAGGCTCTGAAGCGTCAGCTAGACGAGGCTGAGGAGGAGATTGAGCGTCTGGAACACAGTAAGAAGAAGTTGCAGCGAGAGCTGGATGAACAGCAGGAGAGCAATGATCAGCTTCAGAGCCAGCTCTCTGCCCTGCGCACTGACATGAGGTGAGATTAAATGCTCTTATATAAAGCTCCACAAACAGGACATAAGGGTTGACTTAATCAGGTATATTCTCTAGAAAGTTCAACTGTCAATCAACCAATTCACAAACCCCTTGGTTCTGCCTCCAGAGGATTTGTCGGATGAGAGTATTCTGAGGTTTGGCCATGGAGCCAACAAGCCCAGTGCAAATCTCTTTGGTCAGTTTTAATACATTAACGCTTGGTGACATCTGCCCTCTGTATGTGTCTTATCTTTTAGGCGTAAGAAGAAACCGCCTTCTCTTCTGAGAAGTGAAGATGATGAAGAAGAGGGTGATATCAGTTCAAGCTGAAATATCTTGTTTGAATGCTTGCCACTTCAGACGGCAGTGAAAGGGACTGAGTGAACTTGGATGGAACGTTTATAACATAATTGATCTCTACTGAGCCAAACACCACCATTTTAGTACATCCATCTTTTTGCAATTCATGCACAAAACAATATACCTTTGCACCATGTTTTGGGTTTGTTTTTCATGCATTTATCCAACAGCCTATGATATTCACACATCTTATAATCTTCTGCCCTCTTCTGGCCATATTACAGAATTTCATTGCTACAACTGCACT
Source organism: Chanos chanos (assembly GCF_902362185.1). Lineage (NCBI taxonomy): Eukaryota > Metazoa > Chordata > Actinopteri > Gonorynchiformes > Chanidae > Chanos > Chanos chanos. The sequence continues at coordinate 34,678,543 of NC_044499.1, read as the reverse complement.
AACGTAATAATACAGCTTAACTCAGGGAAGGAACTTTTAATTGTCCAACCTCATCTGACAGTTAATCAAATCTGAGCAATGCCTGCTCTTTTTCCTAATTTGTTTTTTGTTCAGTCGTGTATAACTGAATTAAAATTACTGAAGGTGTATATTAATCAATGTGTTTGAAGGAAAATAAAAGTGTTTTCACACTCTTTTTGCTGAATACCTTTTCTAAGTATATATTGTATACTGGTTTCAATGAAAATGCATAACAGACTACATCATATTTTGCAATACAGCATATTTTACAATAGCCTATAATTGATTCAAATGCGTCTACAAACTTATAATGTGTTTCACAAAGTTCAAAAAGATCTGTCAGTCCTTATTTTTAACTTCAGAATGTATCCAGACTCTCGCCCAAGGTTTACCCTCATGGCACTTTTATAAATAGCATTTAGAGCCAGAAAACTATAACTTTCACGAGCAGCAGATTCATTGAATATGATGAGGTGCATGAGGAAGTCGGTTTGGAAGTGAGGATTACCATTAATATTCTAAATGTCAACCAATCAATATTCCGAGTGTCTGTGGACTGATTGGCAAAGTCATGTTACTCAGCTGAACAATGTGTCAACCATTCACACTAGCTTCGAGCTCTTGGACTGAATCCCACAGACCATCTATGCAGCGGAGGGGGAGTCAGATGGATGTGTGGGATCAATGAGACACACAAAAGGGTGCAAGAGGCTGGCATTTTAGGCAGCTCAACTTTGTGGGGGGATCAAAAGTGTGTGGCTTTTATCAGCCTTAACAAGAGCAGTTATCACTGGAAAGAAGATAAGGACAAACATAAGATGAAGCGGCACTGTGCCCTAAAACATGGTATTTTTAAGGAATTCTTAGCAGAATTCCTTGGAACATTTGTGCTTGTGGTAAGTCCTTTCATCATAACTCATTTGTACGGCAAGGCAAACCTTTGACAGTTAGGACAGAAAAATGACCCGTCAATAACTGAATTAAAAACCAGCTTGGATTATGGATGTGTTGCATATATATTATTAATTAAAATAAATTACTGTGTAATTTAAAATGTTGCTTGACCTTGAAATGTCTTATATCTTTTATTTAATTAGCCCATTGTCCTTCAGCTCTGTTGAGGACCACTGATCTCAGATTATTGCTAAAAATGTATTGTTTTCATGTTGTATTGTAAATAATAGGGAAAAGTTTTAAAACACTGATAGAATGCACACAAATGAGGCCCTAATCTGAAATGATTAATTGCGATAGACCTAAACCAGAGTTTCCGATAAACTCTTGTCTTAAGTGTGAAGTACCTATGTACCATATAATTAAGCATATATAACCATGTAACTTGTGGTGGTCCTCTGTTTTCTGCGTTAGCTGTTTGGCTGTGGCTCTGTGGCCCAGACGGTCCTGAGTCGGAACACCCTGGGGGAATCTCTAACCATTCACATTGGTTTCTCCACTGGGCTGATGATGGGAGTGTATGTGGCTGGAGGGGTGTCAGGTAAACTTCATGTCTTTCAGACAGGCACACACATAACCATAACAACATAATCATGGCATATGTAAATATGTATGTGCTGCAATTCATGGCTGAAAGTACACCACTCAAGATTTTACAAATTAAAAAAAAATTACAAATACAATTAAGTGAAATTTAAAAATTTTTTTTTTTTAGAAACACACACTGCACGCTGCCTCTTCATTTCATTCATGGAACATGTGAAAAGCTATTACATGGTTCATTTGAAAATGCCTCTATTTATGATAAGATTACATAGATGACAATTATTACATTTCTTATGTGAGTCAACTGGTTCCTCTAGTAAATGAGCTGCTATGGTACTATTGATTTGAATCATATGACTTTGACCTATGCGTGCATTTCACTTCATGCAAAATACGTGGAAACACTGTGGAATGGAAAGTGTTTAGGACATGCATCACACTGTTACATGCACGCTGGCATGTGACGTTTGACAAAAATAATGGACCATTGCTCATTTCAGCTAATACAAATCAATGTGCCAAAAATTGGTTATCGAAATTCTCAGCTCAGACAGCTGATACTGGTAATCCTCATATTGGTGCACATTATACAACTGACAACAGTTATGTTTTCAAACGCTGTCTGATTTCAGTCTAGTTCACAGTTTAGCTATTGTTTACAATTGATCATAATTGTACCCTAATCTTCAGAAATCTTCCACTTCTTCTCTTGCCATAGATGAACCTAATAACACAGTACAAGACTAAGAGTCAAACAGGCATAAGTTATAGGCTCTATGTTGACAATGACAAGCACATGATGATATTTAATGTATACTGTATGCTGAATTTGCTTGCTGGACTTCTATTAATTAAACTTCTCTTTAGGTTCAAAATATTCAGGATTTATACAACAGTAGAGTTAGGTATCTTGTGTGATATTAATATAATTCATGTGCTTGATATTCTTTTAAAAATATCAATTCATATGGCCACAAAAACTTCCCGCATGCCTGAATGGGAAATTGATTAGTGAAGCCTAGTCAAGCCTGCATTTCAGTAGTCTCATAGAGGTCGTGTGTAACCTGGGGGGAATCACACCCCACTCTTCCTGGCTGTGTTATTGATCGTAGGCAATCCCACTGTCCCAGGGTGACAGTCACTAAAGATCACCGAGTTTAGTTTTTACAGAGACCCAGCCTGTCAACACATTGTCATGAACACTGAGTAAATTAATTCTCTGGACTTCTGACTTGCAGGAAAATCACACTGAATAAAATTCAGTCATATTGTTTCCTATTACCTGTTAGTACATTAGTCATTTCTTTTCAAAAACAATTTAATTACAGAAAAAATGGAGCAATTCTGCCATATCATGGCTTTTCATGCTGCTTATCTACGTTATCTCTCGTTTCCGCTGGGAAACATACAGCTCAAGATGTAAGAACTCGGATTGTAAAAATAGGCCATGTCCGAGTATTCTAAAATTCTCTCTTTCTTTTGTATTATAATCACTGTTTGGCACAGAGGGCATTCAGCTGTTGTTTGTATAGGATTTCTGCTGTACAAGAACTTAACTGACAAAGAAAATACACAAGGCAGTAGATACATTCAAACTGGTGTGGACATGTATCATTATTTTGCGAACTGTATGTATTTAGTATGAATAGAGTATATATATCCCTGGTCCGACTCAAGTAATGAGAGAAACAAGTGTGAAATGAGACTCTAGAAACATGAGACTCTGTGTTCCTCTGTCATTCTCCTCTGCAGGTGGCCATTTGAATCCTGCGGTGTCTCTAGCCATGGTCCTCTTGGGGAAACTTAAGATCTATAAATTTCCCATCTATGTCATCGCCCAGTTCCTGGGGGCCTTTGCAGGGGCTGCTGCTGTCTTCGGCCTTTATTATAGTGAGTCTGGACAGTTCTCAACAGTCCTCTGTTCTTTATCTTCTTTTAAACACTGTATATCTCCTTTTTACTCTCTAAGATAGAGGATAGTGGATCGAAATCAACATATGAATTAATTGGCTCTGATTTAGAATACTGTTATTGTGGAATCGAGTTTAGACACTTTAATACTGTATAACTTGATTTCTGTACCACAACTGACTGCTGAGTTGTGGAGGAGATTTATTGTTTAAAAAAGAACTGAACGGATTGAATGATTCATTTTTGGCTATCAGTTTTACTTGGCCTTCTTATTGCTTTAGTGGTTTTCCTTTGATCAATCCAGTTTAAGGATCAGGAGATTTATTTTGTAATGAAAACACATATGGTTCCCATCCCCGGATGATTACAATATTCTATTACATGAAGTATACATCTGAGGGACTGCTTAATGTATGGAAAAAATATTACAACAGATTCCACAAATGTGAGGTCTGTTACACAGAGTGAAAGTGGTTGACCAGAAGAAGTTGTTTTCTCTCATGAAAGCAAGTCTCATAATTTTGCTACATGAGGTTATCTTCACATAAGACTTAAATAAGGGATAAAATACCAGCAGAGTGAATGGCTCTCGCTTTTGGTGTAGCTTTAACCTTGTATGACTTGTGGCTCGTATCTATTTTTAAGAAAAAGAACAGTGATTTCAAATATGGTGGTCCTATCAAGTATCATGAACTTTAGGGACTTTCCTTTGTTCTGTTCCTAGATGCATTCATGGAGTTCACCAGTGGAATACTATCAGTCACAGGGATCAATGCCACTGGTCACATTTTTGCATCTTATCCTGGAAGGCACCTAACTGTCCTCGGTGGATTTATAGACCAGGTAAAAGTCGTTGTCAGCCAGATAAACAAGCAAAAGGGCACTCTATACTTTTTAAAGAACCTTGTAGACAAGTTAAACGTGTGATAGAGCTCCTGGTAGTCCTTTATGGCTTAAAAAAAGATCAAAGAGGAGGAGAGCCTCTGATATTTCTCTGTGGATTCAAAGATAAAATAAAGCTAGGACACTAAACTGTTGAGTAACTTCACTGTAAATATTAACTCGGGATAGGGCTCACTCCCAAAGTATTCACAGTTAAGGTCAAATCAGGACAACAGTTCAGTTTTGACTTACCCTGAATGGTTCTGTGCAAATATAAAATTGCATTTCCAACTGTTCTGTGGACCAGTTAAACAATAAACCAAGAAGAACACCCCTCAGTGACTTCACAGTCAAGGTCACGGAGGAAACAGGAGCCCTTCCAATGTACTTTAAGAAGGACTTTATTTTTTATCAGTTCAAAGCGGTATCCATGTTACTCTTTCACACAGATTTCCAAATATCAAGTGATGTCACCTGAGATAAAATGGAGAAAATCGTTAAAGTGTACCTATAATGTTCTAAAATGCATTTTAGCAATCACAGAGCAGTACACAAGTCTAGAGTGCTCAGGAAACCCCTAGTCCTTGATCTTGAATGGTAAGTCCTGTTTCGCCTATAGGTCACTAGACAGAGTAACCCAGACGAGCCTTTTACTACTCACACAGTGTTCCCTAGTTTCTGTTAATGAACACTTTTCTCTGCTCTTTTTTGGGGAATTTGGCTAATGCACATTGATTGTTCCAATTACTTTGTGTAGACCTAGTCATTAGCTGATTTTTAGCCCTAATGACCCATTTCTGGGCTCAGTCTCGCCCAATTAAGCAAATAGACGATACAGAGCAAATTAACTTGCTTCAGCACATCAAATGTTACTTTTATTAACAAGAATACAGAGTAACAAAGAAAATAAAATCTGATAGAATCTGAAAATCTGCCTTAGCATTCCTTTAACATCAAGTTCTTTTGTGAAGGTTTTGAGAAATCTAGTGTCTTAGATAATGTCTGAAACATTGAGATATCCCTTTAGGTGAATTTTTTTTTTTTTCAAATTTTGTTTCATTTGAAATATGCCTGTAATCATGAAACTCTTATGTATAATGCAGTGTTGGGTCTATAATGGCACATATTGCTTAAGGTTGTCTGAATCAGCTCCAGTTCCAGTTAGACTCTTCCAGTTAGACTCACCTGTGTCCAACATACAATCAGTACACCTCAGCGAATCAGACCCCAGTGCTCTGACCCTGGACACATCCAAATTTTCTGAGACCCGCTTCTGACCCCTGCTTCCTGATTTGTTCCAGGTGATTGGAACGGGCATGCTAGTACTTTGTATCCTGGCCATCATTGATGGGAAGAATATTGGTGCTCCCAGAGGAATGGAGCCCCTGGCCATTGGCCTGATCATCCTGGCCATCAGCGTGTCTATGGGACTGAACTGTGGCTATCCAATCAACCCTGCTCGAGACTTAGGACCAAGGCTCTTCACTGCCGTGGCTGGCTGGGGAATGGAGGTGTTCAGGTAATGTGCATATAAGATTTCTAAAGCAATACTTCCCAAATAGACAAAACATGCAGTACATATAGAGGATGTAATTCTTCAGGAAGCAGTGGACAGTTATCACAGATGCTCTTTTCACTGACAGTTCAGGTTTTTGCTCCACAGGCTGACTCTTCAAAGATGATTTTCAATTTTAGTATTCAATGTTGAAGACTAGTAGTAATCTTTGACTGAGAATCTGGATTTGTATGCTTTAAAACGATACACCACCAAGCAGGTACACATAGTATCTGAAACATCAGTAAGAAGTACAGAACATATAATACACTGTTATATAACCACAGAATGTATTTTTATGGAAATATCAGTCCATCAGTGACTCAAATACTAAGAATTGAAGTGCTAATGCAAAAGCATAAGTATTGAACATTGTCAATGCAAATATCATGGTCATAATGACAGACTAAACATTGTCAGTAATGAATGCAAAGTGCTAAGCACTGGTGTATCACACATTGACAGAAAAATTAAATAATGTCCCGCACGCATACAGAGCTCATTTAGGCTGCTGACGAAAGATAGCATGTACATCCGTGACACGGGATGCTCAAATCCTCAGACTCGATAGGAAAGTCTCATCCCCCCATGCCATGTCACACACAGTGCTCGTGTCAAGACTCAAGAACATTTCCTTGTTGTGGATCTAACAATGACTGGAATGTAGTGTGTGGCTTCGTTCATAAACAGCTGTAGACCAAAAACAAGAACCCTCTTAAAGAACCTGACCACAAATGTAACTTGTTTAGTCTGTTGTACTTTTAACAAAACAACCACTCTCATCAAATATCCAGTATCTAGAGCAGAGTGTAACCACTAAGTGATTGTTTACAATGGTTTCAGCATGGCTACCCCATTGTTGTATAATAGTTTTTAAAATTTGTTTGTTTGGATTTTTTTTTGCTTGTTTGTTTCTTTTTGGAAAATTGGACCAAACATCTCTACCCATCTTTCCTAAAAAAGAGTTTTTGCGAGACACTCTTTCCAATGAATTGTGTGTGATTATTACCAAATCCAACTGTGTGCGTTACATTATATAAATCATTGTTAGTGGATATTTGTCATTTAAAATTTGCGCTCATGTGACACCAGTCTGCTGTTGCTTGCTCTCCATAGCACTGCAAACTACTGGTGGTGGATCCCAGTAGCTGGGCCTATGGTGGGGGGTGTTGCTGGGGCTGTGGTCTACTTCCTCCTGATTGAGCTACATCACCCGAGCCCTGAGAAGCCCAAAGAAGAGACTGAGGAGGAAGAAGAGGAAGAAGAGGAGGACGAGGACAGCAGCTTGAAGGACAAATATGAGATGATTACTATGAGCTAAAGGATGAAATTCTGCCAGCAGACTGTGTGAAATGTCTGTGTGTGAAAGCAGCATCGCTACAATTTAACCCAAGGGGAATGAAAGTCTCATTTTCCCTCTCAGACCACACTTTTCTGCCAAATGTTATTCTTCTGCCTCTTTGAGATGCTATTTATTTTTGTCTCTCTGTTTAGGACTAATTATTTTTCAGGAAGTGGTCTAAGACGGGTCGAGACAAGGGATTAAACAAAGACCATTAAAACAACGTGTGACAGATTTTGCAAACAATAAAGCTGGTTATTACTTTCTCCTGGGATGTCCATGCTCATTTTTATGACCATGGGAGCAGATTAGTCAACAGGCTACGATGTACAACATCAAAAGAGAGCCCTGAGAAAAATGTCTAATGTTATTTCAAACCCATACGTGTTTTTCTTAAACCTGTACATCTCCAACGTCCCTGTTTACTTTTTTTTGCCCTATTATGTTAAATGTATAAAAAATGTATAAAGAAATATTAATTCTTAGCTATTAAGAAACTGGAAAACAAACATAGAGTTTCTGAGTATTTAACCTTGAGATAGCTAGATGGTTCTATCAGCAAACCAACAAATGCTGTATCACACAAGACTGAGAACAGTGCTAAGATAGGAGGACAAGAGATCAGCAATTACAATATGTGAATTTAATACGTCAGTTTCATATGGGCTGCGAAATAATGACAGTAAATTAGTGGTATTGAAAAGTTTCTTTACAGAAACTCCCTAAAAATTCTAAAATGAACTTGGCTGTCCAACAAGTTACTCTTTCTCTGTGTAAAGAGATTACTGCAGGGAAGACAATTTTGTTGCTTTTGTTATTCCTCACACAACCTTAATGTAAATAAAGCTGAATTCCAATGACATTTTATGGTTTTCTTAAATGTTGTGTTTAGGAACTATGTGTTATGTATTTCTTTTCTTTTTAGGTCTGTGTAAGTGCTATTACAAATGTGTTTGTCTTTATCATTATTTACAAAAGTAGAGTTTGAGGAGTATTAACATATTTGTCAAAGTACTCTTGCTACTCATCTGATCAAAATCATGGTTGTTTTTGCTGAAATAAACATTTAAAACTTTAAACTTTTACAAGGACATTCATGCAATTCATTTCAGAGGAAAAAAAAAAATACAAAGTTGCACGATGTTTTGTGGTGACATGCACACAAGGAAGTAGTATTGACTTTTCTGTCATTTAGCCTCATCAGGCAAGAGCAATTTTAGATGTCCACTCAATCAAATGAGTGATATAATGATAAGTGATAATAAGCTGTTAAAAAAGCTCAGAATTTATACATTACTTTTACATTCAAAGCGTTACAATGCAGTTTACCAAGTAATATGGTATTCTTAGCATATTTACCAATTATCTTTGTACACTGTAACAAGGAATGATGGACCAACACTGTGTGGAAAATGGTTGAAAAATGTTGCGCATGTATTGATTTAAAAAAGAAAAAAACCCAGTCACATTTACTTGAAGATTTCCTGTTGCCTAGCAATGTATTCACACTATCTCACCAAACACACAAGAAAGCAGGGCTCTATGTGCTTTCCGCCTAATCTCTGACAGCAGTTAGCTTGGTATTTCCAACGCAACCACTGTACACAGCTCACTCAGCGAAACAGTGAGTCCTTTCCTTTTTTTCTGGTTAGGGTTTAGGTTGGAGTTATAACTCCCCAACTGCCAGGTAAGAATGAGCATTCACCTGCTGCATGATTTACTCAATGCTAAAAACAATCATGTTGTACTTAGTATGATACTGTACTTATTTTACAAACAAAGCACTTTGAGCTCCAATATTGTGAATGAAATCTGTATTTTCAGTAATCAGTTATATCTACTGTGTATTTCGTCTTACTGATGTAATTTATAATGCTTTGCTCAGTGAGAGTTTTCTGGAGCACTGTCTCTAATCGCAAAAGAAGAGGGATTTTTGCCATAAAGATAAAAAATTCAATGGAAAAAAAAATATTAAGAGTCTGTCAGCAAGCAAAACAGCCAACATTTGAGGTAAGGCACATGATCCACATTTGTAGCATCTACTGCTTACATGGTGCACAATGTAGTACCACATGCAGTACAGTATATGCTTACTCAACACAATTCACCATAATGTAGTTAGTTCCCTGTCATCTCATTGATATTATTAAGGGGAGAAAATAAAGACTGGGGGTCTATAATGATCCATATGAGACGGTTGTGTGTGGTGCATTGCAGACAATGGAGCCATCAGTTGCTGACTCAGTGCTGCAGGAGCTGAGCAGAGCAGGAGAGACAGCACTAAGACGAGGGAGCTACGCTGCTATGCTAACTCATCTTAAGAAAGCCTTCCTGCTCTCCTGTGAACAAGCATCTCCTCAGCGTCAGTACACCTGCTTATTCAACCTGGGTGCAGCTTACGTAGCAGCTGGAATGCCCCAGAAAGGCATGAGGTGCTTTGAGACATGCCAGCTAAAGGGAGGCTTTAGCCAGGATGATGCTGATCTCCTCTTCAACATGGCCATGGCATATGAGAGCATGGGACAGTGGGAGAAAGCCTGGCAATGTTACTGGAAAGTATTACAGGCTCCCGGAGCGGGAGGAGCAGCCGATTCTGGAGACCTCCTTGTGAAGCTCTCCTACTGTCTGGTGACGTTGGGTAACTGTGTGGTGGCGGGTGACACTTTTAGAAAAGCTGCTTTGGCTTATCTGAGGGAAGGCAAAAGAGAGGATGCCGCCATTGCACACAGGGAGGCAGCTAATTACGCTCTAGCTGGTGGAAAGGCATCGGGGACCTTTGTAATAGAACAGTTGCAGGCGTGCTTGCAGCTCTGTAGGGCAGGACTCACAGATGCCGCCCTGAGAGGTACTATCTCACCAGGCTAATGGAGTTTTCACATACAATTGAGAAACAGAGCTGTGTTGACTTGTATTTACTTTGCAGTAAATTAACGTAAATGGAAAAAGCAACGAAATTCATGGATAAAGTGGCCCTTTCCACCACATCCACCACTCTCAGCAAGTTTAAAATTCATTTAGATTAGATAAATAAATGCTACCCTTTAACTCTTTAATTTATGAGTTTCACTTTGCTGACATTCAGTGACATCTCTGTTCTTTCTATTCCATTTTGTCCTGCAAACACCAGTAAAGCTGATGACAGATTTGGGTCTGCATTATACTGAACTGGGTGAGTTCAGGCAGGCAGAGAGCTGTTTCTCTGAAGCTTTGGAGGACTGGAGCTTGCATACACAACCAAATACCCAAGCAAGACAGAGAGAGGCAAATGCAGGTTGTGGAAAAGTTCAGAGGGCTGTGCTATTGCAGAACCTTGGAGCAGTTCTCAATGCCCAACATCTGTACATGACATCCTTGCCATATCACACAGAGGGCGCACAGCTTTTTGGTGAGGAGGATTTCTCTCTCTCTCTCTCTCTCTCTCTCTCTCTCTCTCTCTCTTTCTCCCCCCCCCCCCCTCTGTCTGTCTGTCCTTCTCTCTCCATTTCTCCATCTCTCTGAGAATGGTAGAAATGTTTTAGTAGCAGACATCATTTTAATGATGCAGGTTTCACTGATACAGAGAAGATGCAGGTCAGATAATCAGATACCCTCTAGTTTTAGTATGAGAAAGCATGTATGCAGTACACCCATTCCATTGCTATTTGTTCCCTTGTATCAAGAGCAAATGAGAATATGTATTGGAAGATAATGTGCTGACTGTAAGTGGATTTGCATTATAGGGGCATTAGGTGAGAGGAGACGTCAGGGGCATTGCCTGGCTAACCTGGCCTACGCCCGCAGCCAGATGCACAATTATTATACAGCAGCCACAATTTACAAACAAGCCCTGGCAGCATTTAAAGACACAGGTAAATATGTTTGTGTTATGAATGTGTTTATTATCGTTGTTATTAGCAGTAGTAGTAGTAGTAGTAGTAGTAGTAGTAGTAGTAGTGGTAGTAGTAGTGGTAATAGTACTAGTGTTGTTGTTGTTGTTATTATTATTAGTAGCAGTAGTACTAGTAGTAGTAGTAGTAGTAGTAGGGGCAGTAAGAAGTAGTGCTGTTTTCCAGATAGAAAAATATTTTTGCTATCATAACATGTGGGGGCACATTCTGGACAGCACATTCACTGAGGCACAGAACATGTTTTAGGACTTTATCAAGACTGACCTCTACAGTAATCTGTAGCATGGCATGCCACCGCAACACCTGGAGTTAATTTACATGGCTTTCTTCACAACTTAAAATAACCCAAATCCTGCCATTGCCATCATAAAAAATAAGAAATTACAAAATAAACATTGCCACAGTTTAAGAAAGGTTTTTCCGTTTATTCATACTCTTTGCATCTTGTAGCAGTGAACTACTTTCCCTTACAATTTCACCATGTTTGTGTAGAGACATATGAGCTGGCTGATGGATAACTTTAACCCTACAATGCTGGGTATGTCTTCATCTCCACCAGGTGACCAGCAGTGCCAAACTCTCATGTCTGAGGGCCTGAGAGCAAGTCTCTCCAAGTGGCTGAGAGGGGAACTGGACACTGCCCACACCAAAACAAACACTTACTCAGTCTGGAATTAGAGGCAGGAGCTATGTTTGCTTTCCTCTCCCATGTTTATACTGTGCTACCACGTAACTAATTACACACAACTCCTTTTAGGTTTTTGCCGTCCCACTCTCTGTCAGGGAAACGGACAGGGAGAGAGTCTTATAAAAGAGCTCATGTGTTTTTAGTATCAGGCATCTTTATGGTTCCTCAGTTGACCGTTAGGGGAACCACGCAACCTTTGATATATCTGTGATCTAAATCTCAGGATAACAATTTGAGCTGCCTGTTTCTTGTAATTTACTGATAATACGCTTACATTTTGTCCTCATATTTGCTCCCTTACAGAACGCAAGGCAAACACTTTGAAGACTTAAACTAACCTCCAGGAGGAACGGAAAAGAAAATTTTACATAGTCAGCCTGTAACTCCTTAATAGCCCTCTTCATACATATTTTGTTTCTAAAAGTTAAATATAACATACTTTGTGATTTAAAAAAAGAAAAAAATTCGTAATTAAAATCATTTTGAGATGACGATTTCTAAATTTTAAATGAAATTTGAAATGTGAAATGTTTTTTGGAATGGGCTATTGTGTTAGTAAGTAATTAAAGTCTTTTTCTCATTTTAATTAAATGTGACTACTGTGGTGATCATACTGTAGCTTCCCATATTTTCTTTCACTATCTCTCTACTTTTTTCCAACTTTCACTACGTCATTCATAAAGTAGTGCTTTCCCTTTTCACATACAGTCAAAAAAATGGCATTGACCAATCAGAGGACAGAGTGAGACGTTCCTGTCTTCCTGGCCCTCCTCCTCTTTGTAACTTGGCAGCACAGTTTAGCTTTCTTTTGAAATCCCTACCAGGCATGAGGAGTGTATTTCCTGCCTTGGGCTAGACTCTTCTCCCTCTCCCGCCAGGACTGTAATTTTATTTTCCCATGTGACTCAGGCGTACAGATGTTTGATGTTTTTTCTCTTCAGCTTGGATCAAGATGAGAGTCTTGTTAATGCTATTAACTTTTACCCTGTTTTTTCATAGTTTCACTGCTGTAGTAAAAATGAAAGGGAACAGAACAGGTAAGTGCTGTGTCTTTCTTCATGCAGCAAGAACAGTGCTTTAAATTTGGTATGGAATATTGTATGTGTACATTACAGTGCGTACTTTTAAGATACTGTAAACTAAATGTTCAGGATGTGAGTCTGTCCATTTTAAAGACATAACTGATCACACTGCAGTCCCCAACCTTATCTGTATGTTTTTTATGTAAACAGTCTGAGCATTTGCTATGAAATTGATTGAAATATTGCTGGAAAAAGTCAATTGTGTGGCGAGCCAGTTAAAGTCTGTGTTTCCCTAACAATGAGCGAACTGATTCCATGTTTAGATGACACGATGGGGGCTCAGCAGTCTAATCACATGCCCTTTGTGGTGAAATCCAGCTTCCATATGTATTTCGAGGGCAGTTCACTTGAAGATACCTGTACAATCCAACCCTTTCAATCTGACACACTGTCCGCATGCAGTTTCAACAGAACAAGTCCTCTGGTCATTATAATTCATGGCTGGTCGGTAAGGCCCATTCAGACTCCTTACTAATGTCATTTCAGTGCTGAATATATAACTAAATGTGTACTTATATTTATTCATTTCAGATAAAGGAGATTTGTATGGTGAAAGACTAACAAAATTGTCGTTACATGTAAAATGTGAGCATGAGTCACTGAGATGCCATAGCATGTGCAAAACACATGGTTTAAGAAAACTCTGTTTGAATAATTACGCTCTTCCCAGAATTAGTTAAAATTTATGTGATTAAACTTGTATGTAGGCGAGTTACACAATGCTTCCCGTAAATCTGAATGCTAGAGCTCTGTTGAGTTGAGCAGGAATCGAATCAGGGAAATGACAGAAAACGTTACATCACAGAAAATTTTGAAAAATGTTTGAAAACTGCTGGAGGTCAAGTACAGCTATGAAATGTAGAGTGGAAATGTATTTGTTTTCTATCTCTGTCTCCAGGTAAGTGGGTTAATGGAGGACTGGGTGTTCAAGTTAGCCTCAGCTTTTAAACGCAGGCTACGGCATGTCAATGTTATCATCAATGACTGGCGCCCCCTGGCCCGCCGACCTTATCCAATCGCAACTAAGAACAGCAAGCAGGTGGGGCGCGATGTAGCCAATCTGCTGGAATGGCTGAAGGTACCACAGACCAAATACTTACACCACAAAAGTTATATATTTTTCAATCAGAAGCAAGAGCTCTAGTGCTGATTTCACAGTTTGGTCTGATTCTGCCAGGCAACGTAATTTTGGCATAGCGCAAATTTCTAGACATGCCAACACAAGTTGACCACAGCTGTAACGGGAGCTCTCACGGCAAATCTATCAGACAGATTTTGTCAACACATCATTGTATTTCAAAGGGAACTGTCTCATTTAATTGGAATTCACTCATGTTTGTCAAATCCAAGTCTTCAGCTGAATAATTTGAGTTTTATGACCTTGTAAGGAAAACAGCCAACTCCGAATGGACAAGGTTCATCTGATCGGCTACAGTTTAGGAGCTCATGTGGCTGGGTTTGCTGGCAACTACATAAAAGGACCTGGGAAACTTGGACGAATCACAGGCAAATACAATCACACTACTCATCTCACCTGATTTTATGCAAGTGACTGTCATTATATACAAGGTCATACATAGCAATAGACCTTGTGCTACAGTAAAACATAGAACAGTTTACACTTCTTTTGGTCCATTAAATCAACAGAATGGTGAGGTTAATTCTAAAACCACCGGCAGTATTTCACATGACTAAGCAGCAGGATAACACATCTCAAGAGAAGCAGGAATACAGATGGGGATTGTGGTACCTCATGTTCTTGGTAAATATTGCTGGAGTGGAGAATGTGCACTATCTCTCAGCTGGTTGCCTGTATCCCTGCCAGAAGCCCCTCAATGGGACCGAAGCCAAAATACAATGTTTTCTACTGAGTAGTCTGACTCACAGAAGCTACAAGTTAGCTTCTCATCTCCACTATCATAACCATACTGTGCTGTGGATGATGCTAATTAGTTATGCACTTATACAGATGTAGCACTTGCCTGGAAGCACTGTATATTACCTCAGTTCTTATTCAATTACTATCACACCTTGTGGTGTTAAAATTTCTAAAAATATCTCTAATTAATTCTAAGACATGAGGCTTTTCCCACTCAAGGACAGATTGTGAGACAAGGTATATCAAACAGCCTGGGAAAGAGAGGAGCACTCCAGCCATATTAAACAGTGCCCTTCCACTGTAAATACTGTCTAAAATCTCTTTGGTTGATCATGACAAAAATCAACACATCGAGGTTTTAAAACCGTGTATAAAGGTTTTAATGCTACCACTTTTAACCTGCATTTCCTATACAAGCTTGATAAGACATGATGCAGCATCCACATAATCCCAGAGAAGTATAAAAGCCTGAAGCACAATTCTAGTCAAATGCCACAACTGTCTTCAAACAATACACACAAATGGACCCTTACAACAAGAGGGGCTGTAGTAGCAATATAATATATCAAAAACTTATACATCTTCAAATTAGCTGAGTTGTCTGTGACTTTTGTCTAGATATCCTGTCCTGTGTATTTAAATGTAATTCAAAGGGAGTGATCCCGTGAATGACTGAGTGGATTAACTCCTCCACAGGGCTGGATCCCGCAGGGCCTCAATTTGAGGGGGCTCCCCCCTCTGAAAGACTGTCCCCTGACGATGCTAAGTTTGTGGATGCTATCCACACCTTTGCAAAGTCCAACATCGGGCTGGGTGTGGGCATCAAGCAGACAGTTGGACACATTGATTTTTACCCAAATGGTGGCTCCCCTCAGCCAGGATGTCAAATGATGGAAATGTACAGCAATTTATACCAGTATGGGCTGCAAGGTAGGAGGTTGTTACTGAAACATACATTCAGACAAACAGACACACAAATATATACATATGAAGTATTGTATGTAATTGGATTGTGTTTTTAGTCTGGATTGTTTATATTAAAATGCAATCCAAAGCTGAATAACACAATGAATAATACGAACGTGTTAAATGTTTAATTTTTGTTTAGTGTTTAATGTTTAACCATTTAATTTAATGTTTAATTTAGTGTTTAGTGTTTAATTAATGTTTAGTGGTTAATGTTTAATCAGCACTGATAAAATATTAAAATGAGTTAATAAATGCTAGAGACAACTGGTAGATTAAGTCTTGAAATGAATTTTTATTGTTTTCCCCCCACATATTTCACTCCTTCACTCTATTTTTTTACACTCCCATTGTGTCAGGTTTTCCAAAGACAATTAAATGTTCTCACGAGCGCTCAGCACAGCTCTTCACGGACTCTCTGCTGTACAAGGACAGGCAGTGCAGAGCCTACCGTTGCCGTGACGACAACGCATTTGATAAGGGCCTGTGTGTAGACTGTAAAAAGAATCGCTGCAACATGCTGGGATACGATGTCAGAAAGACGTACAGGGGGAGCTCCAAGGGCCTGTACCTGAAAACTCGCTCGCAGACACCTTACAAAGGTAAACGCTAAAACAGTGAAAATCTGAACGTGAAAACTCTGCAGTGTTCTCAGGTTTGAAAAGGTTTAAGATTATTTCAGTCCTGTTTTCAGGAGTGAACTGATAATTTAAGAAATAACTGACTGAGGTGTTACGAGAGCGAAGGGAGGGAACATTTTTGAAATAGATGCAGCAATTATGGTTTGGGAGTGTACTTGGCAACACCCATCAAATTCACCAAGGTTAAGTGCACCAACCTGGTTGGCAATAGATCTGCTGAAAGTATTTTAAACAACTGTGTTGTCATTCAGACACTGGGGCTTAATTCAGATTTATAAACTAATCTAAGGGGAGACAATGTCACCAAGAGACACTGAGAAATTCATCACTGTTTATGGGAGCTAATGCCTAGGGCAGAGCTGGTAATTAAGCAGCAAAGACATGGGACTTTCCAGTTTTACTACCAGTGCTATGCTTAAATTAACATATTATTCCAAACATCTACTTTAAATTACCTAAACTTTAGCTGGGACATGTTAAAAAAGAAACGGTAACCATATTCCGTATGAAACTTAAAATTACTATGCTCTCTTAAAGGTTCCAAAAATAAAAGCATAGGAAACGATTTGTTGTTTTTCTCTTATTAATGAGAGTAAACTACTTTTATTTTCTATTTATTCCTCCTTAATAGTCTACCATTACCAGATCAGGGTTCTCTTAAGCAACCTAATTGAACCAGTCGAAGCCTCCATCTCCATCTTATTAACTGGAACGAAGGGAGCAAGTCAAGACTTGCCAGTTACCCTGTGAGTATGCCTTCTCTAACACAGCATGGATAGCTTAGGATATTGTGATTTTAGATAGCAGTAAAAACAGAATTGCAATGACGCTTGTATTTTTATATTACCACATAAAGCTAAATTTAACAATGGTTGGCTGACATGTAAGTGAAAGAATTCTCTAAAGTTTTTTTTTTCTCCTCATTTGAAGGGACTGTTAATTGTTAATAAAATATAACGTGGTATAGAGTAGTGGCAAGTGTCATTCTGAGAAACAGAATCTTCCGTTTGGGCAGGCAGAAAGTGTGGGTGATCTGATTTTGTTAGCTTCTGTGTTAGCACTCCCCCCCAATGAATCACTCAATAACACATCCCTTCATCTATATCCCTGACACCTATGCCAGCAGAATGGAGTCAACACTCAAACTGTTTATTATACAACAGCACACACAGGCAGCTCTTCAGAGCAGATCAGAGTATTGGTAATCAATACCACAAACATGTGCATCAGCTCGTGCTAACGATGGTCTGCGTGTGCCTCTGTGTCTGTGTGTGTGTGTGTCTGTGTGTGTGTGTGCGTGGAGGGGGAATGGGGTGTTCCATTCCAGAGTTCAGTTCAGTTACATCATGAGAAACAATATTTATACATGCACTGTTCTCTGTCCCCAAAAAGGAAAACAAACAAACATAAACAAACAAGTAAAAAATAAAAATAAAAAGGGGGTTGACTGGAGGAAACAGTATGGCCTAAATAAATTGAAAGTTCATTTTGTAGACAATAAATTTGCATTTTACAAGCACACAGTGCTACAGATAAAGAGGGCTGGAAAACATGATCCATGTCTGCATCACTGTCGCACCTGCCACTGAGCAACAAAATTTTCAGCTGTGTACTTACTAACAAAGATGTTGTCAAAAGCATTTCCCACAGACATTTTATCTCTGAGCAACTGATTAACAATGGCTTTCATTTACAGTATAACAGGTCTCATCATACTCACTTCACACAGTGATCCATCGTGCCCAGAGAGCAGTGCTATTAAGTGCTTTATATAAGCCATATGGAGCCTTTGAAGCTGGAGGTTAAGTAACTACAGCATCACAAAGACAGCTGTAATCTGATACTCGGATCAAACCTCCATACTTGATACATAAGAGAAGAAGAGTTCTCTGGCCACTAATCTGCCCCAGGCCCTCAAAAATGCTGCTTTATTCAATGAAAAATACAACCAGTACTCCTTGGGTTTCTGTCACATATCTCTGTGTTGTAGTCCCATGAGATTTTGTTTTAAACTGGGGGATATTGGTTTGGTACATAGAAATAAGTATCAAAAAAAGGACACTTTCTTGGACAGCACTACCCTTTTCATTACATTGTTGGTCCATCCTCTTGTGACTTTCTGTGATTTCTCAGGTTTCACGAACATGCAGGAAATAAATCCTACACCTCACTGGTCACTGTGGACTCAGATCTCGGCAATCTGACTGGACTAAAGCTGCGTTGGGAGGGAGAGGCTGTGTGGTCCAGCTGGTGGAGGAGAATGACAAACATCATGTCCTTCAGTGGATCAAGGCAGGACACAGAGCTCGGTGTGCAGAGGATCCGTCTGAGGGCGGGAGAGACCCAGGAGAAGTGAGTAAATTTCCAGAGCCTGGGAAAAATCAGTAGCTCTCAGATGAAGTTAGTCAGAGAGATCAATCTGAGAGAGTTTACGCAACATGAGTTGGATCTCAGTCAGGTTAAGGTGAGTCAGACTTTAGGGTCAAAGACAAAGCCATGTGTAGACAGAGGAAAAGTAGGCAGGATGAATAGTTACAGAAGTAAACTACAAAGCAGTTGGGTTTGCAAAGTAAACGTTTTAGGGGTTAAAAGCATTGCTGTAATCGCTTTGACTCTGAAGGCTTTGCATTCCATTGCCAGAAACCACGTTGCTGATGTTCATTATTGAACAACAAACACCAGCTGACGTACGAGTCCGTGACATCAAGCACGGCTGAACGCTCAGCTCTCAGCTTTTTCAAGTGTTATACTCCATCTAGTGATTCTGCTAACCCAGTACACTCATACACATTAACTGATGCATTAACAAGGACTTCTAACTTACCATTTGTGATTTATCAATTCCTATACCCTACTTGAACAGTATCCATCGTTTAGAATAACTAATGAGTTATTGTAGAAAGACTTTACTTATGTAATGGGAAATATTCATTTCTTATTTGGAGGGTCTATCAAGTCAAAATATTAGAGAGTTTAATGTTAGGAGTAATTGTGGTTTAACATTTTTGTAGGACACTTCAAATAACTGCTCTCATTTTCCATTTAGGACTTGGTTCTGTGCCCCATCAGGTGATGTCATTCACCTTAAGCCATCACAGGAGGGTATATTTGTGCGGTGTGAGGAAGGCCCTCAGTCTTCTAAGGCTAGGATGAAGAGTACTACGCACACACCACCCTCAAATATTTAAAAAAAAAAACAACAAAAAACTACCAACTGATGAACAAACGGGAGAAGCAATGCCTTACAACGGATAATACATTACTGAGATTTCTCAGTTCACAGGGGGAGTTTCGCACACTATCAGAAGTCAGCAATATCCAACAGTAACATTTAAAATATTTTCTCCTATTTTTTTACTCACATACTTGATTTGTAATCCTGCCTGATGAGATATACGACCTAGCACGCACAACAGTGGTCATTTTCAGTGAAGCTAAAGTCTTGTGGAAGATGTTAATATTTTTTGACTGATTATCTAAATAACTGTTTGTACTGTCAATGTTAGGTTTTTAAATTTACCCAACTTGTAAAGCAAATGCCTATTTGATTAGGCTCTGTAAGTAAACTATGCATCCTATCCACCAGTACACCTAAACATTCCACAGATTCTGCCAGTTAACGTTAAAAAAAAACCCCACACACACACAAGTCACTGTTGTAGAATACTGAATGTAGTCTATATTCAAAACAAAAATCGTTTCAACTGAGTCTTTTTATTAATGCATTTCAAGTACTCCAAAAAATTACATCTCTTTGCACAATACGTTTTGAAATGTTAAGTAAAAATGTTCAAAGTGAACAAAAATTTAGGTACTGTATAAAACACAGTGAACATTAACATCAGACAGTAGTATTAATCTTTCTTTGTTTTCTTTTTTTCTTGTTTCTGTTTTAACATTGTGATCTTTCAGCCTACATCACCTACAACATTTTGACTCAATTTTGGACATTTTTTCAGTGCACGTTTTTTTTTTTTTCTCTATAGTTTCACCAAGACTACGAAAATGAAAAAAAAAAAAAAGGAAATGTCAAACACAACTAATTTTCCTCCTCTATCCAAACCACACCACAGGATAACAAAGACAAAAAAAAAATGAGAATGAAGCATTCAGCCAATTCACACTCAAATGTATTCTTCATTAATGATGGGGGAGAAAAAAAAAATCTTTTGCAGCACGAATTCCATTATGACAAAAGCCATAAAAGAAGAAGAAGAAGAAAAAAAATCCTCACACATTAAAAGCCCAAGAGAGCTCCTCATTGGAAGGGCCAGACGTGATCATTGTCAACCAATTCTCTATGGACTTTGAGAACTTAAAAAAAAAGAAAGAAAGAAAAAAGAAGACATACATGTATAAAAATGTCATAATTATCTCCAAATGTAACAGAAACTCTCCAGATACTGTACATAGTTTACAAGAAAGTCCAGAATGGCATTGATGGGCAAGCCTCCATGATGATGTCCAAGCTGCGCCATGACTTGTTGAGATGATAATTTCTTGAAAAATAGCTCACAAATGGAGTCCAGTCACCTTCTTTAGCAGAATCACAAATAATAATAACAATAATAATAATCATAATCCACATTAGAAGGAAAGTAATGCTGAGTTTCCAACGGAGTCCAGACTAGGAGTGAATTTTTCAGAGTAGGACTGGCCTTATAGAAGGAAAATGGATTAGAGGATGGTTAGATGATTACAAGGCCCTCCCCACTCCCCTCCCCCCCAACAAATCAAAAAAATGAACTGAAGTGAATCCGCTCCATGAAGTGAATAGTGGAAAGATGAGGGTCCTGAGGTCAAACAATGCCACTTCTACTACTCTACCAAAACCCATGATCTTCTCCATCCACCCTGCTGCAAGGCTACAGAAAAAGAACCAGCTTTACTTAATGATACCATAATGGTGGGAATGCTGACAATCTACTGGCACTAGACATTTTAATGGCTGGAAACCTTACACTGGTCTCCAGTCTGAGACCGTTTTAAGCAAGAGCCTTTTTATACCTGCCACATTTATCATGCTGCGACCCCATGCAAAACGGAAGATGTACAGAATTCGCTTCACGCAAAGCCACTTCGACTACAAGGTAGCTGGATCTAATGGCATTATATAGAGCAGTGATCGCCCATGTTCATATACTTAGGGTGTTAGCATTAGCCACGCTGTGATCCCAATCATTCTCATTCATGCTCTTAAGGAGACTCACCATCATGTAGGCATCCTCTAGATGTTTTGATTAGCATGTCCCTTTAGCACTTGGTTTATCTAAAGCAGGATCCTTGTGGTCCTCTCTGTGGAGCAGGACCCCTGGAACTGGGATATTAGTATTTTGTATCCTACACAGACATGTCTCAGGCCATATCAAAGCTTTTTAGAACATAACTTATAGATGTCCTGGCTAGAGCAAAATCTCTATTCTCTCGTGAAATGGACTCTAAATGGATGTATGACAATAAGAGCTTCCAGCTTTCTTCTTCTTTGACTGTCTTGGTTTTGTTGATTTCCAGGTTTTTTCCTCCTCTTAAAAATTGTGGGGGTTTTTGGAAGCTTTCATGTGAACAAGCAGAAAAATGAAAGCTTATCAAATTCAACACACCTAGACTTCTATTGTTCACAGAATATGCACATTGTAAGATCATTTGTTTTACTGAAATCTGCCCTCCACTGACCTTTAGAGCGTCAAACTAAAACAATCAGTGTGCTCCAATGTTCAGTCCTCAGAGAGCTTGTGGTTGCAACTGATAACTGACCTCTCTAGTAACTGTAATTAGCAGCAAAAACCATTTTTACTAATATCGTGTGTTTATCAATCCCTTTAAAATCAATAACTGGAAGCCCCACATATACTTAGACAGGACAAATCTCACTACAAACAAAATAACCCTCCCCAAAGCAAAAACCTACTTTTCACACACTACACAAGATCTCCCTCCAACAGGGGCTGAAGCTACAACTAGTGATTCCTCCTTCACTGACAAAACTACAGATGTCATCTATAAGAAGAATAAAGTGAGGTTAAAAAAAAAAACTACATATTAAAATTGAAAACTGAAACTGCTCTATTTTTACTCCAGTCTATCTCCCGAGATGAGCATTCATGCAGATGCACATACCATTCTATAGTGTGCTTTGACAAGGCGTGGTGACTATAAACAACTAGACAATCATTTGACAATAGTATGTGAATAAAGAGTGTTGGGCTTAAGTACTGAGGAAATGCAGCGAGAAAGTTCTAAAATAAAGTGTTGAAGGGAAGGTTACTCATAGAAACCGTTGAAGTTAAGGTTACTGTTCCTTAGACAAGATGTATGAATTCATCCTAAGCTTGAATGTAAAACACAACAGGGAGAAAACGAATGAGGTGACACATGATAGCTCATTTTAGAGATTCATCCTTCTTCTCAATCTTTCTCAACCTGATAGCTTCAACTTACTCCCGAGCATCTTCAACAATACCTTCATTAGTGTGTTTGAATCCTGAGAGTGTTGATCAAAACTGCAAGTCAGTTCTTTCAAACAGTAGAAGAAATAATTTTGTTCTAACATATAATACAATTTTTTTACAGTCTTAATTCTGTACAGCCATGCATAGGGCAGTATCTGCATGGGAAGTGAAAGGACTGATCCTTCGTGGATTTTGAAAAACCCTTTCGAAAATGTGGCAGGTCTCTGGCTGAGGATTGTTTCACTTCCTGGCATTGTTGGCAATACTTCATTTATGTGCGTCAATCTTAAACAAGTCTCTGTTAATGAAAAGCAAAAGGAGAACAAGCACACTACAGAGGAACTACAGGAGGGACTAAATCTACAAATGGTCCCTTACTCCCTGGCAGGCCATCAACAATATGTGTGAGGAGAGGGGAGAAAAAGTAAGACTATTTCAGAACTCAAAGGGCCTGATTTTCTTGCTCATCACATTGGGAAGCTTGAGGAAACTTTTCTTTCAATCCAGGAAGGAACAGGGAGAAAAAGAGAGAAAAAAAAACTTTAAATGCTGAAATACAAGCTGCTGAATCCAGCAATACTGCCTCCACCAACAATTTCATTCATCTTGCTTATGTGGCTCAGGATGAAGGTACAATGTACTGCTTCTGAGGGTACAATGTACTTCGTCTTGGTTTTATTGTTTTGAAGCAGACTACGTCTGTGGAAAATGGCCCAGTTTGACTGAAAACCAAGCTCTTTAAACAAACGTATGGAATGGTCCAGGATAAAGCGTTAAAAAAAGCGGGAATGTCCATAGAAATGGACTGGTCCAGGATACTCTGCACAATGGGGAAGTAAGAGTGATTTTGTGTGCTGGGTCAGTTGGTTTCTTTGGAGTAGTGACCTTCTGTCCCACTGTATTGCAGGCACTGTGGGGAGGGGGAGACAAGTGGAGGAGGAGCAGGAGGGGTTTGCATGCAACTCAACGTCTCATCTGACCCATCTGGTAATTTTCGCGGTGCTGACGGTGATGGCGTTGAGGCTGGGGCTGCCTCTGAACTTGGCGCTGGTGCTGGTTCTGGTGTCCGTGCTGATTCTGGTGCCCATGCTGGTGCTGGTGCTGTTGGTTAGCATGCTGAGCTCTCCTTCTCTTCAGTGTTCCTGCGGAGGGGAGAGCAGGTTTTGGTCAGCACATATACCAAAGCGCAACTACACGGCATCACACGGGTCTTCACACAGCCAAAGTTCAGAAGTGAGAAGAGTTTACTGATCTTACCTGGTAGTGGTTTGGGTGGTGGTAATTTGGGGTTGCTGCTTGGGGTATGGACACTGCAGATCTTTATGAATCCTGCCATGAGCATGATCAGAGCTATACCCATCAGCAGTACAGCCCACCAGTGAGCCTGCAGAGAGTACACACAAATGTATGTCAGGATACATGACAGACCATCTCAACATACTCTCACAACACAGTGCGTCTGTAAAGACCATGAACAAACACACACACATCAGTACACTTGACCAACCATCTCAGTATAGACTCACAACACAGTGAGTCTGCACTGACCACGCACACAGGTATCAGTTCACCAGACTAACCATTCCAGCAGGGTCTCAAAACGTATTCAGGTGAATGATATTCACTTAAAAATACATAAAATTCCCAATGTACAGAATCATTATATTATATGGCTGCAAGCCATATGGGACTGGCTGCCCTCCATAATTATCAACTTCACAAAGCTCATTTTTTTTCTAAAGACTCGCTCCAAGATATTCTGTTCTGTTGTCATTCTGAGGATGATGTTTTGTTCTTCTTAATAACTACGCTGGGAAGTGTCCATCTATCCCTGTCACAACAGCCTCAGCATGCAGGCACGGTTTCTCCTTCCATTTTCCACGTTTGGCATGTCACTAAAATCTCTGACATTTATTCTTGGCACATTAAATAATTCAGCTGCCTAAATGACAATGCACTTGTAACACAGACATCAATTATCCAAACTCTCTCAACACATGTTAAACATCTCAAGTTATTTTACAAACGAATTAAAGCGCCGATTTCAACATGTCTTTTGTACCAGAAACATACTGGTACATAGCACTAAAACTAATATGAAATGTGTGTAAAATCCTTTTTGACTGCAATTTGGTTACTTCAAAGCCCGAGTCCTTTTTCAATATCTATCCCCACTATTTCATCTACTCTCAGCACATAAACTACACACAATAACACTCTGTGTGCCCAGAGAGATCAATAATGAATAAGGTGAACTGCAGCACTTGAGCGTGAACACTCACCACTATCCACTCTGCTATGTTCTCATAGAGCTCTGGGTTAAAGATGGCCTTTTTGAGTCTGGCCAATGGTCCATCTGCATCCACTAGGCGGCATTTCATGAACACGTCACAGTAGCCTTTGAAATCGTTGCAGGGCGAGCCGGCCTGGAGAGTCGTGACCTTCTTGTTGAAGAAGCGTGCCAAGCGCTCAGAGCCCGTGCTACTGCAGGTACTGGGGTTCACTGTTAGGGCAGGAGAGAGAGAAGGGGTGTGTCACACTTCATTAAATTAAACGAGGTGGAACAGAACATGTCTGACACTAAGAGAGTGTCTTCATTCACACAATGCTTAGTTGCTGTCTCTTCCGTTGTGACATTTTGTTAATGCAGTTTATGCCTGTTGTTAACCTATGGGTGAACCTGCTGCTCCCATCTAATACGGACAAATTCTAATCTCTTGATAATGGGACTTAGCACTAGGGTTCAGAGGATAACACAGACTTAACAGGCCACTCAAATGATTCATTTCCTGTCATCCTGAGTCTGCAAATGCTTCAGTTACACTTTTTCACTATTATTGACTCTGTGTCGAGGACTAAGCTGAGTTTAGCAAGGTGAGTGTTACACAACACAATGAAATACTCCCCTATATCACTGTGCACATGCACACACACACACACACACACGTAGAATGTCGACAGAACACAAACAGAGCTGCTGAATTGGACTGACTTTTCTCCATGCAGCACACGTGACACAGCTCTGTCTCATCTTTCCCATCCCCACTGGCACAGGTGCACACCTCCAGTCCATACTTCTCACAGATAGAGCCAGAACAGCCCTGTGTGTGTGGCAGAGAGAGAGAGAGAGAGAGAGAGAGAGAGAGAGAGAGGGAGAGGGAGGGAGAAAGAGGAAGAGAACACTATAAATACAATATATTCTGTTCACTATGACAATGCAGAGCTCTGTGTGGTATAGATTTAGGGCAGATTCTTCCCCTAGGCTGAGTCAAGGTGGGTGGAGACTACATGGCTATAGTGTATATATCATTAGGCACAGTTTAACTGTGTGTGTGTGTGTGTGTGTGTGTGTATGTGTGCGTGGGCAGAAGTGGCTGAGCAGGCCAGTGGTCAGGGCTCACCCCGTTGAGGCAGACTTGTGTCTCTCCGTGACAGGCAGTGAAGTTGGCTTTGGGCTCAGAGGTGGGACACTGAGCTGAGACACCATTACACATGCCCTGGTGGGCACACTCAGACTCTTCTCTGCATTTCTCATTCCTGCCCTTGTATGTACACTCTGGCGTGCAGCAAGGACCCTGGCTCGGGCTGAGAGAGAAGTGAAGTACCCTTATTACAAACACACACTTATATAAAATAAACATAATGGAACACCAACATGAATGTGTTATCAACACGAATGTGTCCATAAAACACTGAGACATTTCTGTTCTTTATGCTGTAGTGTTTTTTCAATGGTAGCATCATTAAAAAAAGTAAGGTCTTTGTTATTGTCTCTATTCCTGTCTGATTACACTAAAGTCAGCAGTAGTGTAAGGCATATCAACAGGATTGTACGTTGCTTAATTGTGGGATGCTGTACTCATCAGCTGAAGCATTAACCTGGTAACTACAATCTAAGTATTCTGAATAGAAACCAAATGCTCATGCCCAGTAAGGAGGGTTTTATGATAGAGAAACTGTCACAGAGCGAGAGAAAGACAGACCTGCACACTTTATTGGGTTTGAGTTTGCACTTTTTGTTGTCAGGCTGGTTGGCATCATAGCAACACTGGTCCCTGCACTGGTCACTGTAGCCACAGTCACACTCTTCACCCGGCTCCACTAGACCATTACCACAGATGGGCTGTCCAGACTCTGTATTCATGTAAGTGTACAGAGACACACACACACACATACAGAGGCACTATTGTAAAAGACAAATACTCACGGCTACCAGACAATGCTATGCTATTTTCAGTCGTTCCACTGTGTTCCATTTACTGAGATCCGACAGTCATTTGTTCTTCATAAGTCAGATACTTGAGATAGTTACGAAATTGTTACGTTCCATCAACAAGCCACAAACATTAAAAAAAAAAAAAAAGTTTACAAATCCTATTACAAACTAGAGGTTAGAAGACCCACACAAGAGAACTCATTACTGAAGACAACAGTTTGTATATGTGATGCATATAGCAAATGATACCAGTTCTTTTTCAAAGCAGATACTTCACTGTGTCATTGTGTTAAATTACAACTGCAAGAACTTATAAAAGATAAAAAAGGTAATCCACTGAATGTAAACTGCTGAAGATTACCATAAATACTGACATAATAAACAGTAGAAAAATGATTTCCCCATTTGTTTTCACTTTTGTCTCCTGTCATATTACTGTTACAGTACGCATTGATTGCGCTGGTGATTAAAATTACAAATGAATTTATTGTACACCAAGGATGAAGAATAAGGTCGATTAGAGAGGAACTTACCCACAAAGCAGTTGCCTCTTTTCTTCTCCAGCACTTGGCTGATGTTACGGACGCTGCACACAGAGAACTTATTGTTGTTGAACTTGTCTCCAGACGTGGCTCTGGCATACATGATATAGTTGCCTTTCTCCTTCTTGTCCTGACTCTTGGATTCGCCTGGGGTGCACTCCGGCCCTGAGTCATGCTGATGGCAGACACACAGAATAATCTCTGTCATTTTTGAAACCTCCACCAGACTCAATGTGCTATTGACTATGGAGGCTATGCACTCAACTTAGATTGAGTCTTTTTTTTTTCCAGATAGGAACTTTTTCTCTCTGAACCTATGAGAGTGGAGCAATGTATAACATAGCTACACTGGCTTACAAAGCAAAATTAAATAAACAAATGGACAAATGATGAAAAAGATTAAAGTGGCTTGCAGACATTAATGCACCTCTTAATCAAGTTCTAAAACATGTTTCATCTGTTATGTTCTCCTCTTGCTTGATATTTGTGTTTCTGTCAATTTAGCTGGTGAAAAATATGAGTTTTTTTGTTCATGTTTCTGTTTGAAGATAAGAAAAAATTCAACGCGCCCTCATTAATTCATCTGTATCACTCACATACGTTCTTATGAAGTGAATTACACTGTGCTCATACCCTAATGAGATGAATGCTGACGTGACAAGCAGGCAGGGGGATAAACTCACCGGAGAGCCGAAGTTATGCCCCACTTCATGGGCGAAGGTAATGTGTGAGACTTTGGGAGGTACGTGAGAGGCATAATTTTGCACGGTGATGATGCCTGTGTTGAGAGACTTCTTCTTTCCGTCTGAGTAAAGCTTACTCTTCTCACAGATTCCCCCAGAGCTCCCTGTGAACACACAGCCACATAACAATTAGCCTAACATTTCTCCCCACACACACACACACACACACACACAGAGCTAATGGACCAACTCAAACACAACAGGGCTTCAAGAGACTGAGTGCTGGGACACAGTCTGTTTGAGCTGAGATAGGTGCAGAACTCTTCAAATCAACCAGGACTAATCACCCTAATAATTAACTAACAGCTCTAATTGACAAGTGCTAATGCCTGTCACTAGAGAACGCGGGCCTTACAAACCTCAATGACGATGTTATGGCAAGCAAACCGGAAAACAATATTTGTATTTACAACACAAACAAACCAAGCTTGAGGAATCTCTGTTATTAGAAAAATGTGATTTTTCTCAATAGTCAAAAGTCAATAGCGTTCATGGTGAAATTACCGTGGTCATTTCCCTGTAACTTTCTGAGAAAACAGCCACTCCTCTGTTCTGTTTTGGGAATGTTTTACGGCTTTGACATTAAAACATCAATCCTCAGATCAAAATAACAGGTTATAATCAGATGTTGCATAGTGGTGTACCTGCAGGAGCGCCAACCCATGCCAACCCAAGCACGCCATCATCAAAGTCTCTGTCAGTAAAGACGTAGGCTAGGCAGTAGTCATCGTGGTTCTGCTCCGAGTTAAGCTCCAGAAACTTCTCTACCCCGATGTTGGCAAAGCGGAAAGGGTTTGACCGGTCCCTCTCGTCATTTGTAGTGTTGATCTGAAGGGAAACCGATTGAGACTTTGTTCATCGCTTTTCAACAACACAAGAAAACTCCCATCAACGTAAGGACGAAAACATGTTGTGGCAGTAATGACAAAACTTACCCTTATCCTCTTAACCATGAAGCTAATGTTACGAATGCCTTGGAAATCCGTGCCTTGGTAGATCGCATCGATGGCTTTGACGTGACTCGAGATCTAGAGCAACGAATTACACTGTAAACAACCACTACCGTTCCATAACAGACAGAACGTAAATAACAAGAAGCTATTTTAACACTCATATCAATGCAGCTTTACTGCTAACCTAATGATATCTGTGGGTGGAAACGTGGATTTAAATATTCAATTCCCAACAGAATTTACATACATTAATGAGCACAAATAAAATATTCACAATATTCAGAACACTGAGGGGTACTCCAATAAAGCATCACTCAAGCAGCCTGCGTAATCACTCAGTCTAAATGTGGGATTAATACAACATGTCCCTTCCTTTTGGTCTGATAGACTATTTGAATACAGACACAGTACTTTAAGCAGTAAAAGGAGCGGCCATAGTAAAAGGAGTACCTGAGCGATGACTGCCTCTCTGGTCTTGTAGTACTTGTAGAAGAGGTGGTCAGTCTGAATGAAGAGCTGGCAGGTGTTCTTCTCTGCCTGGGTCATCCTCCTCTTTCTCAGCAGTACTGGGCCATTGGATGATTCATTGTCTCTCATGTCAAGAGTCTCCTGCACACAAGATGAAAGAAGAGTAGCCATCAAACAGCTAATGATGAGCACATACAGTAACATATGAAAGCATCAGCAGATATTTGAGCACTTTTAGCAAAAGGATGAAAAATGTCCTATGTAAGAGAATGCACTGCATTCCATACGTAGGATAATAAATGCATTCATAGAGCTTTCTGAGGATTTTCTCCAGTTGTTCACTAGATGCCAGAGACAGAATACACTGTAGTCTTTACAATACGAAGCTTTCTTCCTTCACACGCTCCAGTCACTACTTTTATCAGTTCAGAAAAAATGATAGTGGAGTCAAACTCAAAAAATCATGTCAATGGAACAAACTGAAAGATTTTACATCACGTTAAAAAGGGCACTTAGTAGTTTCAACAGAGGGAAGGAAGTACAAGTGGAGAAGGAAGCACAAGTGAGAGAGACAGACAGAGACAGAGAGAGAGAGAGAGAGAGACAGAGAGAGAGAGAGAGAGAGAGAGAGATGGGGGGAGAGAGAGAGAGATGGGGGGAGAGAGAGAGAGAGAGAGAGAGAGAGAGAGAGATGGGGGGAGAGAGAGAGAGAGAGAGAGAGAGAAAGAAAATATCTGCCAAGCTGACCTTAGCTGGCCCTTCCACTGCAGAAGCCTGATATTTCTTCATCTTTTCAAAGACAGAGTGGTCTGCACAGCCGCCCTCAGGCCCATACTTGTGGGGGTAGTCTGAGACGAGGACAGGAGTGACATGAATACATCAGCAAGCCACACAGCGCCTATCTCAGTGCTAAACTGCATACTGCATCCAAAAACACTCTGACAGAGTGGATCCACAAAGAAGTAACTGACCAGTTAAATGTTGAAGAAACAAAGAGTGTTGGATAATAAACTTACACTGAGCACTGAGAATATGAATTTTACATTTCTCAACAACACTGAACCTCAATGTTGACACAGAGCATAACTGAAACATTCTCATTCAAATGCAAAGGGAATAAGACTTTGTACGGTAGCTTTGGATAAACTTGGGTTATTTCACAAATAAGAATCTTATCCATTTCCTGTTAACAGGAAAGGACTCAGCAGAAGGAGAGGAAAGACAGCCCACTCACTGATGTCGTCCTCATGATAAATGACTGAGTGGAACGGAACATCTTTGTCATTCAGATATCTCTCAGCAGGCTCCACATAGTATGTCCCCCGGTGGGTCTGAATGAAACCCTCAAACTTGCCATCCACGATGGAGCCATGGGTGAGAGTACCCTGTTCACCTGTCAGGAGAGAGGGACCAGAAAAGAGAACATCAGCACCAGGGTCACCGCCCTCAAATCAGCCCATGAGTAATTCTCCACCCTGCATGGTGCCATTATACAGACGTTGTGTATAGTTGGGATGCAATTTATGAATGGGTGTCATGTCATCAGACAGAAATTCTGAGAATGAAAAACAAGCCAAATTCTGTTTAATATAAGCACATATGTCAAATTTAAGTTCAATTTTCAGGATAACGTACCCTTAAAATTCAGTCATGTTTTAGCTATGTTATCCTGAGCAGTTCAACTTGTATTCTAACTGACTAAAACATCGGTAGGTGTTACATAAATAAACTTGACTAATCTAACCAGCTAGTCAAAATCAGGTATTTAATGAAAATTAAGATAGAAATAATGATGAAAGTGATTCTCATTATCGTTAGTTTAGTGGCAAAAGCACTGTTGAAGCAGTTTTGGCTGAGATGCTTGTCAAGATCCCCAGTTTTTGTTTCAAGACATTTATTTCAAAGAAAAATGCACGGCGCCGTCCTCAGACTGTCCAAATAACAGTACTGCATTGTCTCTTTAAAAGGTTACTCATGTACCAAACTGAATAGTCAAAATGACTGCTATGAGTGTATGACAAAAAGTCTCATTCAGAGGAAACAATATGCTTTTATTTACAGAGTGGCCTAACTACCTAAATCCGATTTTGTTTTCAGCTCACATCTTGAAACTGACACCTTTGGCTATGCATGATTCAATCAGGGAACTAGAGGAGCGCACGTTTTAGTTGGTGAGAATTACTACAAGGGTTGGTTTCTTGAAGTCAACTGCTGGCAAACCGGCGTAACAAATTCCAGAGCCGTGTTAATCTCATTGTGGCAGTGTCTTCCTCTCCATCAGTCCAGCTTCCTACGCAAATATTTTCTAATGATCAACACGTTCCCCTTCTAGATATC
Organism: Chanos chanos; assembly: GCF_902362185.1. Taxonomy (NCBI): domain Eukaryota; kingdom Metazoa; phylum Chordata; class Actinopteri; order Gonorynchiformes; family Chanidae; genus Chanos; species Chanos chanos. Next base: position 34,646,481 of record NC_044499.1, on the reverse strand, counting down.
TCAGAAACCCAGCGGCAGTTCAACACTGGTTCGCCTTCCCCTGATAACACAGACATCCTCATCATGCACGGGTGACACGCTGTTCTCACTCTTTCTCTCTTAGTCTGTGTTTTATGTGTGTATGTGTGCTTACAATGCATGTGTGTGGTGTGCTGAATCTGCAGTCTGGTAGAAAAGTTAGACAGAGTGAACAGAGTGAAAAAATGTTTCAAATATTTTGTTGAAATGAGAAGACGAGAACGTACTTCAAAGCTACTCTTGAACTGAAATAGGGCTTGTCTCACCATAGAGTTCTCCAGTGTAGATATGGGAGGTGTCGTAATCCATCTCCTCTCCGGACACGTCAAGCTTGAAATCCTCAGAGAACAGCCTGGTATCTCTCTTCATCCTAAGGTTAAAATGTCTAAGACAAGAATGAAGAGTCAATACAAAATTTCTGTGGATGAAATTCACTATACATTTTATCCAATGTAACATGTATGTAGGTCAGCCATTTAAGATCAGATAGATTCTGGACATCTAAGGTCTCAGACTGATATTCCCACTGAGATCAAATCTGAATAGAATCTGAATACAATCTGAATGGAGTACAGAGCACCCAAACACGGCTGAGAATCAATACCTTCATTATAAGAAGATAAAACATATCCTGGAAGCCTTCAGGCCAACAAGTCAATTTTTTTTTTCATGTAAGACTCCGTTCTCTGTCAGTGATTATACCTCTAAAGCTAAATTTAAGCGTGCTGCCCTGACCCAGCTGTAATGAAAAAGGAACTGGGTTATTTTTGGTGTTCCACGGTGTTATCCCACAGGCAGAGCTGTAATTCACAGATGCCAGGATGAATGTGCTCCACGGAACACGCCACAACCTTACATAAACTGCAACATATGTACATGCCTATATGCCTGTGATTCAAACTGATCTTGTTGTGTTGAGTTAACTCATTGTTATCTGCTCAGATATAATTTTATATGTTCATTGAACTTATTGATCTTGTCAAGTCAAACCGATCCTATAACCAAGCCATTCCACAAGCCACAAAATCCTGTCCCTAATCTCAGGGGAATAGTTTGGAAAATAGTTGCGAGATCATAATTTACCTGAACGCTTCCATTAATCTGTTTGTGATCAATCTTGTCTACAACCAAAAAAAAAATTTTTTTTTTGAAAGAATGACTGCTTAACTCTTAAAGTATTATCACCTGATCTGACAACACAACTCAAACTCAAGACTCTTGCGGAGGAAACTGAATGGAAAAACAACTTCACAAATTCCCCAAATTCAACCTTTCAGCCTCCCTTTCCAGAGGATAAGAAGTTGGAACATGACGAGTTTTCATACCCTGAGCCTGGATTCAAACTGCCCAAGAAACTGTCAAATGATTAAACAGGTTGTGACAGCAATATCATGAGTGTTGTCAAGTCAGACTCCTTGGACATTTCTTGGAATTACATTTTACTTAAACCAACACAAAAGCTAAATTGATTGAGGAAAAACCTCTAAATGTGTGGAAATTTCAAAGACAGTCTGCACACTTGACCAATGCTAAAGTGCAGTAACAGATCCTGGCAAGACACTGCTTGTCTTTGAATCAATGTTTTCCCATAAAATCATTATTGATGAATCAATGTTGTCATCTAAGTGCTAATTCACAACCATACACTCAAGCTGGAGGCTCAAATGATCTAATGCTGCTTTTAGAGCGACCAGATGTCTATCCATTTGTTTTTCTACATATTCTTTCCTTCCTCCCCTCCTCCATCATTTCTCAGAAGGCAGGATGAACATCCCAGCATTCAGATCTGCTTGTGGCAGGCTCAAAATGCAGCCAACCCCCAACCAGATGGTCCACCACAGAGTCCCTGTGCCTGGGTCCTCAACAAAGGCAGAATGTAAATGTCAAGGGGTTGGGACACTCAGAAGTGATGTGTGTTAAACTCACCTATACATTGGTAGAATAGACTGGGGAAAACTTGTAAGTGGTCTATCAGGGCAGAGCGGATTTATGTATCAGGTGTGGATGTAATGTTTATATTGGTATAATGTAAGTTAATACACATATTCTGATGTTTAGTTTATTTTCTTGGGGATTCTTTGTGTGGGTTTTACCTGTTAAAACAGAATCTAAAAAATGTACACCCTACATGCCCAATGTAGCGACATTATTGGCGCAACCATGTCACGCATTGTGAAATCCACAAAGATTAAAGTGCTCACACTTTGAAAATAACTGCCCCAGGAGAAGTGAAAGGTGCAACGCAAGACTGAAATGAGATATCTCACACTCGGCCTACATGTAAGAACTCTTCTATGCATTGCTCCTTAGTGAAATTACATTTTTCATTCTCATCCACAGTGTCGAAATATAAAACGACTGAAGAAGTGTATTTTGATATTCTTTTCTTTTTATGGAAAAGAATATCAACATACGCTTAAATATTCAGGTTACTTAAAGGAAAAAAACGTGGACTTTCAAGGAAACTATTTAATACAGAGGTAGTAAATGGACTCTTGCAGCATTAACAATCAGGTAAGACCACACAATACTTTTTTATGTGATTTTATGATAACTAGTGATTATAGCAGAACTATATTAACAATATGTATTAACAATATGGTCGTTAGAATGATCTACCTACAGATTGTGGAAACAGCACAGCTACATAATGCAAAGCTTATTTGGCTGTACTCCATTTCTCTCTGCAGTAGCTTGTTGGCATGGCTGTTATTTAGGCCTGTGTTACAGGGTGTGCCAACAAACAGACCAATGATGTGTCCAATTCACAGCACGAAAACCATAACTACACACAAACAGAATGTGTCATGGAAACAGTTGACAGCAGCTGTGCCCACTCCATACTGAAATGTCCTAAGCAAATATTTCTCTCCTGTTAAAATGCCTTCATTGTGCAATTATAAAGATGCCATATGAGATTCTGCAGAAAGCAGGTGCAGTGTGTTTCCTTCCAATTACCATCAGAGAGACTGTTGTGAGGGCTTCTTAACTAGATGCATGGGAGCCATTAGGGTCAGTGTCAAGGACTTCATACGACAAACAACGTCTTTGTCCTTTTGTTTGTTGGTATAATACAGTTTTAGTACAAAGATTGAACAGAATGGTCACGGCAGTAAACAGGGACTGAGACAGATTGTGCAGCACTTAAAAGTTTGCTTTCTATAGGTATGTAAGTCCAAATAAGGACTGTGTCACTATTTCTTGTCTTTTTTTACTAAATTGTCATATTTACAAAGCTCTCACTGACAATAAACAGTCTAACTGCTCATAACACTAAATGATCTACCTGCCTACATCTACACACCTAACACTACTCATTTAATCAATATGTGTTTCCATATAAAATGTAAAGCACAAGCTAAACTCACACAAATGTCAGGTTTTCCACTACCACACAGAACCACCTCTTTTGCTGTACAGGCTCCAGGAACTGACTGTGAAATTTTCAGTGCTGTTTTTGCTCAGTCGCTGGAACCATTTCATTGTGAGTGTCATGCAAGGTGCCATTTTTTCTTTCTTTCTTTTTTTTTTTCCTTTTTCTCCCTAGTTGAACTGGCCAATTATCCATGATCTCTTATATGCCGCCCTCCTCACATGGCACCCACCTCTGTCAAAATACACGAGGCAAACGCACGCTTCCTTTGACACATAAAGCCAGTCACTACATCTATTTCACATTAGCCTTTAGGAGCATAACACCCTGCACACTTATAGTCTGGGGAGAGAAAATTCACTTTGTAACAAAAGTTAGATGGTATCTGCTGATCATTCAAATGACAGGGAAAAAAGTGTACTTGGACCATTTCACATGACATACTGTACATTTTGTCATGCGCTAGCCAGGAATAAAACTCATCATGATTATAATTTTAGACAATATGACTTACAGTAACCATTCCTTGCCTCTACTACTAATGTAGAAAATTTCAAACTTGCAGGTGCTTAAACAGCTCAGAAACTAAGGTCAACAAACAGGCTGTGTCATCCAACTCTGCCTAAGAGAGTAAAGGTGAATCTCAAACTGGGACTTCACAATCGGAATCATGGCTCTGCTACACTCACCAACTGCAACTGAGAGTACATGGGAACGCAAACTGGCAATTTTCCCTTGGGTGAGTGGGTGAGGGAGCTGGCCAGGGTCCCTGGTCCTCTTTCCCTTTGCTTTGCATTGGTGACTGACGTTTCAGCGCTTATGTAGTTGTGGGTGGTGTGAAGCACAAAAACAATCTCTTCCAAGTGCATTACATCAGTTCATGATACCACACAACTCATACTGTCAGTTAGAGTTTGTAACTGGCTGATCATTGTTAGGGAGAGCTTATGAGACGGAGGGTAATTGGTTATTCAAAAAGTGTGGGCAGAGCAGTGTGAAATACACAGTTATGAGGGATGTCTTTGACTTCGAACATTACACTCAGAACCCTGTGCCTTACAGACCATTTATTCCGTTCACCATTTATTCCGTTTCAGTCTGAATGACAAAGCAAAAAAAGAATACGTGAAAAATATAAACTACTCACCAAAACACTGGAGGTTATTAAAGTATTATTTTTTAATGATCTACTAACAGATCTCTTGTTCTGAAAATCAGAAGCTTCAAAAGCGGAAGATCAAACAGAGCTTTCAAAGAAATAACCTGCGTTTAGGCTCAGGTGTACAAAATGATTTACCACAGAGATTTTTCAGTGAGGCCATACAAATCTAAATATGCAAGACTTACTAGCCTGCTAGCCACTAACTGACTGTCAGATTATGACTAACCATCCTAGAAATACAGCCTACTCTGCAATGTCGTGTATAGACCCCTCAACGGTCAATAATTTACACAGAGTGTGGCTATCTGAACTATATTCACCAAATCTGAAAAAAATACATGATGCCATTTCCTATGAGATTTCTATTAAATGCATAAAGCACAGTCTCAATACAAAGCTTATCTGCTTGGCTCAATTTAAGGGTTGGGAAGCCACTCAAACGGAATGGAATGAAGTCCAGAGCCTATATACAGATGCATTAGCCAAGTCATTCAGTGTTTTCTCAGCTCCATGTTAGTCAGCTTCGCTGATGTTAATGTGCATATACACTGAAAAACACTCCAAATCAGAATGAGCAAAATAATTTAGGCTTAGTGCAGGAACAAGTTTAACTTTGTAATTTTAATCATGTACGTGTTTTATATGAATGCACTCATAACACTTGCTAAAAGTCATCAACGCAGATCAACCTTTTGTATGTTTTAGTGTACTGCCTGCTAGTATGATCGTTTGAGCAGAAATCCACTTTTAGAATTCTAGATCCTTGTCAAAACAGACTGAAATAATTCAAAATTCAGACCTTCCATGTGCGTGGAACTCCAGATGAAGAAACTTGTCCTCATGGGAGAGTGCTCTTTTGGCTCTCTGGTGTCTGTTATGTACAAGGTCTGTATCATAGGATAATCCCTCATAGTGGCGGATGTACTTGTTTAAGGGGTTGCCGTAGTAACCTGGTGAAGAAAGGATTTGTTTAGATGTGTTCAACTGGCTATAAGGCATTGTAAACAACAGTTATTGTAGGTGCATGGTGTAGGCTAGTACATAAGAACACTGTGTAGGCTTGTCACACAAATATGTGGTTAAAACAGCATGCACATTTATGTTCTCAAAGACCCAACCTACAATCTCATTCTCCTTACAGGAGTGTGCCAACCCCTTGTTCCCATTGGTAAAGACTTCTTTCATATCTTATCATACTACAGAACAGACTTCTTCAATATATCATAAATGCTAAAACATCCCGCTCTGCATGGATACAATCCATGCAGAAAACAGGGCTAAATGTATTTGACTGGACACATTTGAAGTTCTTCTGACGATTAAAAAAAAGGTTAAAGTTAACGCTGTAAGGCAGTAACACTGCCATTAGGGCTTAATAACACAGTATGGAAGCCTAGTCAATTTGAACCAGCGCAAAAATTACACTCACAAACGATAAGCTTTTCGCTTCCCCTTAGCTCCAGTTGAAGGGTTTCTACGCTATCATATAGCTGTATATCTCACCATCTCACATCAAGTAAAGAAAATAGGGTGGAGACATATGATTACATCATATTCATTCTTTCCTGAGATCTGTCTTTCCCTCCTGGGCACTATACAATAAGGATACAACGGTACAATGAAAATTACTACCGCGTTAATAAAGAAGGACAACATATTGCCCAACAGCAGGGACAAGCCAGGCGAAACACAAATATCATAGTAACTCCCGTGGTTTCATTGTTGTGATTTCCGACAAAACATCATCGGACACTTTAAGTCTTTAAATACCCTTGTAGCACTAGGGTTACATATGACAATTTACTGCTCGCTGCATTTCCAGTCGCAAGATTTAGCGAGAGTTGTCGGAACCGTACTAAACACAATGTACCTCGCACTTCTGGAGACGGCAACAAGCTGCAGAACATTGTTCAGCAGGCGACTTGTCGACAATTGAATTAGCTAGCCGAGTAAAGCTAACTAACGATAGCTTTAAGGGAATTAATTCGTTACACACTTTTAGTTGTTGACAATTATCATTTAGTAACATTAACCAGTGAAATTCTGTGATTTTCGCCAATGCGCTGGACTTACGTTAACCGATTATGACCCACTGTCTCTTGCACAACAAATGTATGGATATTTGCAATAATAATAGATGGCGAAGCACACGACAGAAGCTCTCTCCATCCATCTTAGCCAACGATAGCGGTACAGCATATTAGATGACAATGTAAGTAGCCAGCTCAGCTAGCTGGTTATACGGTCTTAGTGAGCTAGCAGGAATAACGGTACGTTTATTGGGATGGGTACGCAATACGCATCCTCTGTAGTCTCGACTTCTAACAAAACGTTTTACATTTTACGATCATTTATGACAAATAAATAAGTTGTTATAAAAAGGAACCAGGCCAGATCCCGTGAGGTGGTTGGGCTAGCTTGCTGGCTAGCGATGCGGCTCGCGCCAGCTGTCTCTTCCCATCGCCACCAATTTGGCTATTGTAAAACATCACAAAAACAACATTGACCAAATTGACCTCACTCACCTTGGGTGGTTTTAATGGCGCAAATCAGACAAAACAGGTTTATCAAAACCATATCTTTTAAGTCCATTGTTAGTGCATTGACTAAGAGAACCTCTTATTGTCCTACTTAAGGCGCAGACGCCCTGTGTTTACAGCAGCTCTCTTTCAGAGACTCTCTGCTTGGTCTGAACGTCATGACGACATACGCAGGATGAAGGCTAGTCGAACAGAGGCGAATCCTTCTCGTTTTCACATTTTGGCATAATTTGTAAAATCCCCATATTTAGACTAAAATACAAATATTCGAAGTAGTTTAAACATTCAGCAACTACCTGATTAAAAAAACAAAACAAATATGGCACATTTCTTAGAAAGTGGAACATTCTTATACAGAGCTGTAAATTCAAGTTCCAGTCTTTTCCTTTCATTTTTGTTACTGGCCCAAACTGTACTTATATAGAGAGACATCCAGTAGCATTTTTCATAATAGCACGGACCATCAATCAATAGACCAATTATAACATCAAAGATGTTAACCTGTGTCTCAAGCACAGTATATGAAATTTAACACAATGTGGTCAGTCATCACTGTTGAACAAAAACACTGACCTAAATGTTGTTGGACAAAAATTTAAGAAAAGATACTTTTCTCAGAGAACAAGCTGCTGAAATTTGCAGTTGACACAACCATGGTGGACCTCATCTCCAACAATGATGAATCCAGCTACTTGAGAGACGAGGCCCATCTTGTGTCATGGTGGGCACACAGTGCATTCAAGACGATGGAGATAAGGGCTGACTTCCACAAGCGACCACCTGTCTGCCTATACCCCTGGAAATAAATGGCACTACTGTGAATATGGTGGACTCAGTTAAGTTTCTAAGGATAACCATCTCCAGCACCCAGAAAGGGGGCAGTCGCCATTATTTTCAAGAAAGCTCAGCAGAGGTCATTCCTTCTGAGACAACACAGGAAGTTCAACATTTCCCAGCCTATTCTGACCCATTTCTATTCTGCCACCACTGAAGGTGCCCTCACCTAGTCTGTCTATCTGGTCTCCCTCTGCCTCCACCCTCTCCCACACTGGGAACCACCTCATTGTCTCATCAGGGGTGGTACAAGGCAATTGCTGCTTAATCACTCCATCTATGCAGACTTCCTCTTAGAGGCCGCATCTCCTAATCCCCTCACCCATAGACCTCCTAGAATTTTATGCCCCCCAGACTTTACAACTATCATAGCTAGGGCTGTGCGATATGGTGATATATATATATATATATATATATATCGTGTGACACCTGTCGTTTCAAAATATGCTCTATCGTTTATTTCGTTGTGTCGCAAATCACACTCTTTACGAGAATATTTTTCGTTATTTGGACGACGCTTTGCTTCCACACGTCAAAGATGCAGGCAAGAAATTTGCATGAGGGCAACACAAACAAGCATGGAGGATAGTGAACGTGACACAGGGGTCAGAGTTTACGCTAGACTTTTTTTTTTTTTTTTCTGAAGGCCAATACGGACGTTAATATTCCAGAATTCATGTAGAACATATAGAACAACTACTGCACATATGTTTTAAATAGCCATGTAACAGGGTAGCATACTTTTAAACAGCAATAAAACACAAAACACAAACAGGATCCAACAAATGTATTTTGTCAAAAGTAGTCAGGGCTGTTACTATGGTCTCGCTTAGTCACATGATCAAACACTCAGTGAATCTCTCGTTGTCGTAACAGCGGAGTCAAACCCAAACTTTTGCATAATGTAAATTTATATTTAGGTTGTCTTGGCAACATATTTTATAGGGCACACAAAATTAGACTAGATTATGTTATATATAAATTTGTTTGTTTGTTTGTTTGTTTGTTTGTTTGGCATATTTCCCACTGTACGTTTTGGCCGCTGATATTTTCATCTTCCGGACAACTACACGTGACCCCTGAACGGGGTAATTCCGAACAGGAGGAGTCCGACCAGCCAAGACAAAACGAGGAGCTCGAACCTAAAAGGCCCTTCCATTTGGTCATTTTATAGAAACTATTAATTGAATTTACAGGAAATGTGCTATGTCGTGATAGGTAGCCTATATCGTTATCTGTATAGGAAATGACCTATATCGGGATATGAGATTTTGGTCATATCACACAGCCCTAGCACACTCTGAAATTGCTCACATGCTCCTAGTTTGTCTTGTTGTATTCGCAATGCACTGTACAAAATTCAGTGTACCTATGTCTGCACACTCTGTATTTCTGAATATTTATGCTATGTCCACACATTATACTATCACTACTGATGTTGTATATGTTATGTTTTTCATGGTGACTAGTGCACCATGGGCCAAAACAAATTCCTTGTGTGCATTCATACGTGGCAATAAAGTGCTTGCTAATTCTGACGCTGAATAGAGAAGAATAAAGCTTCTAGAATATGACATTTCTAAATCAAAGACTAATAAAAGCTGTGATGCACAAAATGGAAATAGGATTGGGGAAAGGATTTGGTGTTACAAAGATGGGTTACAAAAATTCTGTGTGGTTAGCCTTTCTGTGATTATTCCACAATTATAGACAGAAGCCATTCATTAATGAAATCAAGGACTGATCACATCGACTAGTCCATAACTTGATTAATGACTACAAGTGCATCAGGGTAGCTGTCTCACTGTGTTCCTAATCAGTAGGTGTTCTGTTGCTTGATATTGTCAGGCATTGGGGATTGTACTGATCTGCTATTTATATGGTGAGATGAGTTGCTCTACTACAAGTTAAGAGGTAGTGAAGGAGAGTATTCCTTCACTGAAGCACACTGTAGGAGAGAGGAGTCAAAGCCTCAAACTGAATATGGTAAGTCCACAGTATTTCCTGAGGTTTCTTACATCGCTTCTTCTTTTTGTCTATGGGGGAAACGTAAATATATTAATGATTTTAAGAAGTTATATTATTCTGTTCAATAGACTGCATTTTAATTCATAAAAATGTGCAAACTAGGTTATGTATTCTATCCAGACTGCACATGCACAGTTTTTCCTTCAAATCACATGAGGACATAAATACTTAAGAATTATTTTGTCCCAGGAACTTGAACTGAAGAATGTGACTCTAAGGGCTGGAGACCAGCTGAAAGTGCAAGGGAAGATTAACCATGATGCAAACAGGTACTGTGAACAAAAACAACCTCCAATCACAAGTCACTTCTGGAATTTCATCATCCGGTTTGTAGCTTTAAACCAACCAGTACAGTAAACGTAGAATATCTAAGAAGAGGGAACAATTCTTTCCAGTGGGAGCGTACGTGGATCCATACATTGAAAACAGTATCTTCTGATAGCTTATCTGATAGATACCTAATTTTAAAACATACAGACTGTTTATAATTGATTATTTAAGCATAATATGTTAATGGGTTAATAGGATACAAATAATTTTAGAGCACCATAACAACACAAAAACCACATTAATTGAGAACACTTAGGAAGGCAGGAACAGAAAAGTTTATTTACCTTTGCAGTAAATAAAGAGGCAATAATTTTATGTTCCTTGAGGTCTGCACCATCACAACATTAAACTGCCAACCAACCAGCAAACTGCTTCCAAAATCTTGCAATTCCTTGAAACTAGCCTACTGAAATTGTTGTATGGTTCAAGCAACCTCAACAACGCTGTTAAGCTTGTTATATGCAACTTTTAATTGGTTCTCCTGTAGTCACTAGGTTGGCATTGTTTTTGATTGTGGTAAATCTCTTGTATGAAAACAGCAAAAACTACAAACAGTAACAGAAAACAAACACACAATGTGTTGTTTGTCATGTGACTTTCTATTTTTAAAATTGTTTTTATTTATTTATTTATTTTTTTGACGTGAAGGTTCCAGATTGAGCTGGGGTCTGATGTTGATGACCTTGCCCTGCACTTTAACCCCCGCTTTGGCGATGAGTGTGTTCTCGTGTGCAACTCAAAGCATGAGGGCTGCTGGGCTGAGGAACAGAGGGACACTAACAATCCTCTACAGCCAGGCTCCACTGTAAAGGTATGAACAGAGGATTGATGATGATGAGGGTTTGTATGTGGAACATATCTGTCACAGCCATATGATGGTGGAGCACAGATAGACAGAGAGATGTTAATTAAAACAGTTTAAAAACAAACAGCAAAAGTAGAACACAAAGGCACAGTAGACAATTGCATGTGCAGTAGTACAGAACGTATGGAAAATATATTAGAAATTTTGACCTGAGACTTACCTCTCTACAGATTGTACTAAAGCATGCTGGAAATATGTTTGAGGTGGAGCTCCCTGATGGACAAGAGATTCAGTTCCCCAATCGTGAAGGCCTGGAAGTCATCACTTACATCCGGGTTGCGGGCGATTTTAAGGTCACCTCTTTCAAGATCTATTGACGGGCATGGGTTTGAATATCAGACCTTTAATAATAATTGTCCACATGATTCTTGACTTGAGTGTGAACCAATAACACATCAGATTGAAAACTATTGTGGATCAGCAACTTTGGTAATGACACTTTAAGTATAGAACTCTACTTGAGCATTTGAATTCTACGCATGTTCTTGTTCGAAAACGCACATGTCAAAGGGAACAAAGGAAGCAGAATCATTTTCAGGTCATGTTACTGTTTTATTATATTTGAATAATGTGTCAATGACAAATTTGCTATGATTGTGACAACTTTGAAATAAAACCCATGAAAAAGTGATTTGTTATGCTATTAATGTCAGAGTACTTCAGTCTAAGTTGCGTGACAAATTGGTTTCTGTTGCAACATACACATCCCCATGTGACTGTATGTGAGGACATTGATATTGTAGCCTGCCCTGTCCATCGTATTTATACTCTCTGTAAGATGAATGACCTTAATCTGTCTGTGCATGGTGAGGACACCTATGTATGGAGTCATGAAAAAGAGCTAAATTTAGGCGAGGAAGAAGGAAGAGGGAGATGTAATTTTTGTTCTCACCCAGCTGTCAGTGCCATTATCCCCACAACACAAATGGTCACTGCAGGGTTTGATGAGCATGAAGATGATTTCAACCATGTACCTTCGCAATATCAGTCATCAGTCATCATATTGAATTTTGTTGAAGACTTATGGGGAATTCTGCAGTAGCACCTGACATAGCATATTCCACCACAACCTACCAACTGACCACCAACCTGAAGATCTCCACAAGAGCTCCAGACATTTTTACACTATTCTGTTTTTACACTAGTCTATTTTCTCTCCATGGGAAATTATATGAGTATTTTTATTTACATTTATACAGTCAAATTTATACTTTTAAACGTAGATTAAAAATATACAAGTGATCACACAAGCAGTCTTATAAGCATACAATAAATATATGCAGAAAATGTAACTTTTTGCTGAGCTTAACTTTCAATTTTGATCTTTTTCTGTATAGTAGACAGTGATTTTAGCCATATCTGACTGATTCCTCTCCAAGGAGTGTTACTGGCCAGGCAGCGGACTGCTCTTTTCCACGTAGACTGACAAGCCAGACATGCAGACTGTTGGACAGCACATAAGCCAAGGCATAAAAGGAGGCCCCTCAGGACAATGGGGAAGAACACTGCGTTGCAGTTTTTAAAGACATTTCTCCCAGGCCAGTATTTAGGTTTGTCCAGTTTTGTTTCATTTGTCATTTGACCCACTGAGGCATGGTCATTTTGAATTGTTTTGTGTTAAATTATGGACAGATAAAAACACTGTTTTGATCTGCTCTTTCTGTTTTTGTCTCTTTGTGCCTGTTTGGTTATTTGCACCAACCTTACATCTGATCAGTGGCATTCACCATTTCCCCAGGCGTCACAGGTGCTGAAACAAAAGTTCTCATTTCTGAATTTTTATTGTGCTTAGACTTACAAAATATTGTGATGAGCTCTTTGCAGGAGCTAATTTCTTTTGCACGTTCTGTCTGCCTCTCTGTACAGTGAATTCAAATCATGAAGAGTCAAAAAGAGAGATAAACACAGTGAGGTTAGAAATATTTTTATAGTGGAATATTTCTTGTCCTTATATACACTGTCTCTCTTCACTGTCATCCAGACATTTTCATATTTGCCAGATGTGAATATAAAATAGGACTCTCACAAATCATTCTCGAGGGTCAGTGTATGTGCATGACTTTTGTTGAAACCCTGTAGCTCATTAATCAGTGCAAAGTTTATTAGGCACGCCATCCTGTTCACAAAAGTGGATCAGTCTGACAGACAGTGAGTCATATGGTCAATGCGTGCTGTATAAATTAGGCAGACTGTTATCAAGGGATGCAGTTATTATTTGGTTGATAGAACGAGTGACACAGGAAACTATTAGATGGTTGTTAGTGCTAGCCACACAAATTCCAATGTCTCAGTAAAGATTGCCATCATGAGTTTATCATTTTCTAGGGTTTACAGAGAATTGTGTGGCAAGCAAAAAACATCCATTAAGCACTAGTGCTGTGAGTGAAAACTTAATGTTGAGAGAGGTCACAGTAGAATTACAAGATTAATGCTAACAGGTGCACAGTGCAATATTGGACAGCTGAGGAGTGGAAAAACATTGCCTGATTCAACAAATCCTGGTTCCCACTGTGTCAGGATGATGGAGGAGTCAGGACATGGCATAAAAGCATGAGTCCATGGACCATACTGCCTAGTGCCATTTGCACAGACTGGTGGTGGTGTGAAAGCATCTTCATGGCACATGTTACGTCTCCTAATACCAACTGAGCAACCACCACAGCGTGTACATATGTTAGAAAGAGAAGGGGGGGTGTGTGTGTGTGAAAGAAAGAGTCTCATACCTATGTTACAGAGTTTAATGTATGAAATGTAACGTCATATAATATTTACATATCAGATGTACACATATTTAAAGTATTTATACTTCAATTACATACAGTCTAGAAGATTCTGAACAGTTCTGATGATTGTGCCTAAACAGACCTAAAAAAAAGAGGGGGGGGGGGGGTCTCATTGTCATCAGGAGGTGGAGGAGAGTGTAAGGAGGACAGAGTGAGAAAGACAGAGGCTGAGCAGATGCTGGAGAAGGCTTAGAATGTGTGTCAGCAGCAGGATGTGGAGCATAACAGCACTGTGTATCAGTTACAGCTGAAGGTGAGAGCAGGAAGACACCACAAGGGGGCACTCTCCATCCCACTCATCTTCTCTCCATTTCAAATACATAAAGGCTTTCTTGGCATGACACAATGCTGATCTTGTGTTTCTCAGACAATCATAAATACTCATGGTAAAAAATAGATGTAATTTTATAATATTTACAGTGTATATTTGTGTTTGTGTGGCTCTGTCGTAGCTTCATTCTCAGAAGATTCTGATTCAGCAGATTGTATCTATATCTGTCTACATCTGTATTCATCTCTTAAATTGGATGCTGTTGTCAACGTAAGCCTTTTAGTGTCTGACCCATGCATTAGTATAAAAGAATCTTTGACCCATATAATAGCCCACTCAGCTAATGGCACCTTTGATCCCACAGCAACTCCTGTACAGTCAAAGTAGTGAAATCTACTGAACGTTGAGTGGTCATTCATCCCGAAGCAATAATGTGCAGGTGGCTGCTGAACTACAGCAGTCCCATACAAGAGCTGGGATGCAGAGCTGCAAGCCTTACACAAAAGAAACAAGGGGCTGAAATTGCAGCTGGAGGCCCTGTTCCAGTGAGAGAGCAAGCAAACCCTCATCAGTTATAGCCAGAGGGAGGGACTGGATTGTGCCAAGGAGAAAATTATGGTCTTATCAAGCAAAACCGGAGATGAAGAATGTGTCCTCTTACTGTTCCCTGAAGTGCAGGTCCTCCAGTGATAATTAAAGAGCACTGTACAGAAGCTCCAGTCGGGAGAGGCTCACTAATAAGACAGAGGCTAAGATGAAATCCAAAGATATGACCATTGTGCTATCAGTAATCCAAACCTAGCAACAGATTCTTCCTCCTCCTCCTCCTCTTCTTCTTCTTCCTCTTCCATCATGAGTTCATCTCCCACAGTTTTAAGTACTTCCTTCTAGTAATTTAAGATAAAGCCTGTTCATCAGTCCAGACATCTGTTCGTCCATACCACTGCTCTTTTTAAACAAAACCATGTGATGACAATGAATAAGCCTTAATGAGGAAGAGCACACGTGTCAAAGCAGCATAAATATATTCACCATCATGAAAAATGGGTCCCAGATCAGTCCTAAAACCAGCCAGCTTCTCAAAGCTTATTTTTAGTGCCTAATCACTGTCTCATCAGTCTTCACACTGAGCTTTCTGATTTAACTTTCCTGCTCCACAACTTAGGAAACCTGTTATAAAAAGCCAAATGTCATCATTAAAAAATCCATAAATGACATAAAGTTCATTTCTATCCGTAAGTGCAGATCAGCTGATCAGAATGTATGATGGTAATAGTGATTTCCATATCACAAAATATATTCAAAGGCTATATGAAACTGATATCTGTGTGAAGTTCATTAAATTGGTCCTCTTGAACATACTTTAACGCAGGAAGTATCAACACAGTTAATAATGGAGTAGCTGCTGCTGTAGGGTCTTATTGTTTTGTTATCATTAAGCACCGTTCAACTTTTCCATTCTGGGAGCATGCTAGTCATTTCTAAGAGCATTTTACTGGTTGTAGGAGCTGTAGAAAATGTTACCCACTCAAAGTCACTAAAGGCACAGTGCAAAGATAAGCGAAATATATGTTATTAACAAAGTCAAAGTGAAATATGTGTTTATATCTCACACCCCTGAGTGGTACTAGTAAGCTGACATGATGCAGCATAATACTCTGTACACTTCTCATAAAATTCTGTCTTGTCTGCCATTGTGCATAGTTAAAGTACTTCTCAAATTCATGGAAGGGCTACAACAGAAAACTAAGATTAATGAATGTTATGATTACAGTAATTAAGATTACAGTTTCAGAAATGACTTGTTTCAGATTTCAGCAATTTATTTCAATCTAATGAGTGTCCTTGTTAATAAGCCTATTAAAAAGGTTGACTTATTTTCTGCAGTTAATCAATTAATTTTCTAGTTGACTGAGAACTGATTTCCACTGTGAGATTTTTTAAGATGACACCACCCGATTTTTAAGATGACACCAATTGATTTTTACGATGAGAACACTTGATTTTTACGATGAGACCACCTGAATATTACAATGAGATCACATGAGTTTTACAATGACACCACCTGAATATTACAATGAGATCACATGAGTTTTACAATGATGCCACCTGAATATTACAATGAGATCACATGAGTTTTACAATGACACCACCTAAATACAAGGATTTTATTTTTTCCATCATTTCCAGAACTGCAAATGACTGCAAAATGAAAAGCGTGATACAAACAATAGTAAAACTGAGTTTAAAATACTCAAGATTTCCTCAGAGTGTTTATTTTCAGGTGCTGCAATGACTACACATTTTGACACAGAGCAAAACTTAAAAATTTGTCTCATGTACCTCTGTAGAGCTATGTTATTTTAAAGGTGGATCACGTGTGAAAACTTGAATAATAGTCACAGAGTACAGCTGCTAATGTCTAGTAACAATAGACTTTATCACTCAAGTGTACAAAACATGAAGCCAGCGTATAGCATTGCTTCTTACTTGTTGGTGGAATTGTTTTTTAAGTTGTCTTTTTCTGCTACTACGAAGCCTTGAGAGACGGTAATTGTGACAGGCTTTTTTCAGCCAATTTAAATTCTGCGATTTAGCTATATGCCGCAAACTCTTGCAAATTTTACCAACTGTTGGAATGCGTTCACCACACACAGGCGATAGTACTGAGCGCAAAAGTACTGAGAACAGCCACGCGCTCACTGCTATAATTTATGGTAATTTACAACACAGTAATAAATTAATTACTTGAATTGGCTCCTGGTTACAATCACATTGTTACGCACTAAACTGCGAGGTTCAGGAATTTTCCTGAAGTTATGTTGTCCTTCTCTTCTTGAGGACACCACAACAGGCAACGGTGGTCTTTCCTTAACAACCAATCAATACGCGACATATTTGGGGGCCGACCATTGACAACCAATTGAGTTTTAGTCTGTGGTCACGTGATCATTGTTTTGCTTTTACATATTCTCAGAAAGCAACTGTCAAGTGGAGTGACCTTAAATGCATGAAGTGTACCGATGGTGATGAATAAGGGAATTTATTTTTAAGTTTTACTCTTAAGAATGCCGACAAGAATTCTGCTGATTAACGGGATGATTCCAGTGCACATCGGTATGTCGTATTTCATTTTCGTTTGAGAGCTGTTCAGATTTTAGAGGATGTCCTCAATACAACTAACATGTAGCTGGCATTACCGATGTCATAGAAGGTAGCTAGCAGCCTGTGCTAGCGATAGCCAGCTAGCAATTGCTTTTTGTTTCTTTGTTTTAATATCCAGTAACAGTTTGCTTGTATCTGATTAATCCAAGCGTTTATAAAGTCTATCGGCATGTATCTTACGTTGTTGATTCTAAACTTGCAGCGACAGGAAACATTCAAGCTCCATTGGCGGCTAGAAACTTTGGCTAACCAAACTAATTTGAGTAACTTTTGATAGCGTTACTGTTCTGTTCTTAGTAAGTCATCAAACTGTTCAGTTAGCACAGCCAAATTTCTTAGCATAATCTATGATGTTCAACATAATCTGTGTCACATACTTGAATAATATGTGCTGCAGCATTTCGGCGTTTTGCTAACACACAAGATGAATTAAACACGAACAAGCTAGCACATAGATCTCGGGCTTTCCCGCTACCTCCGTTAATGTGCTGCTAGGTTCCTGACAATTAATTTGTGACTTTACGGGATTGAAAAGGTCAAAACATTTTTAAAAAGTGTATCTTTTTTTTAAAGCTATATTCTATATGTCGCTACTGTTGTTGGTTCCGTGATTGAATTAAATATGTGACACCCCATGTCACCCATTTATTTTGAGCAGCTGTTGAAGTTGCCTGTGACTCCACATACCTCACAAACCTCAGGTTGGCAGTAAGAGTTATAAACATAATGATTGCAGTGACAAGTTATATCCAACAGCCATTTTATAAATTGAAGGACTGGTTTTACATGTGTATGCTGGACTACTATTCTTGTCGGCCACAAAATGTCTCATTTTGTCAATTCTTTTTTTTTTTTCTTTTATTCCTCATAGATATTTCCCTTTCAATTTAATGATGCCACTGCTACAAAGAACATTTCAAGTGAATGTTGTCCTCAAATATTTGGAAAGATATGACTTTTAGATGGGTTCAGGATGCCCATGTACTTTCACTTAAAAGGGCTGTAGTCTCTTGGCACACAAATGGTGAAAAATTGGTATTACCCCTGCCCTATTTACTGCGACACCCATACTGTAGACTTCATGCCAGAAGGCCCTTTAGCTACAAGGCGGGCCATTTCAGCTGGAACCACACTCAGAGTCAGAAAAATAGAGTGCGAAGAGGATGGCTTTGCAGAATTGGTCCACTCAGACACAGGCTTGGTTTTTATACAAGCATTTTGAATTTTAACTCATCGGCATCTCTTGGGTCCGCTGACCTGAGTCACCGCATGTCACGTCTGAGGAGCACTTTGGAATCTGTCTCAAAAGCTGTGAGTGGAACACAAGCTGACATTCTTGCCAGGATAGCACGCTTGAAACCAAGTGCCACCCAGGAGGAGAATGACATCCAGGCAAATCCAGAAGAACCACCGCAGGAGCAGAAGAATGGGAGTGTAGCTGCAGCCACAGCTACACCTGTACCTGCACCCTCTGCTCCTTCTCCCCCCACTACTTCCCCGATAAGTCCCTCTACTTCACCTACCAGCTTAAAGGAGCACAGGGAAAGGAGGCGACCTCGGTCCATAGAACAAAGACCTCAAGTCAGTAGTCCAGTCAAGGCATCTCAGGTGAAATCTTCAGCAAGCACACCCAATGACTCATCGGTTCCCAAACAGACCACCCCTCTGTTCCACCCCAGCTCCTTGAGTGTCAACCTAGATGAGACATACAATTATCTGGCACACCATGTGAATGCTTACTTTGGGAGCTTCATAAAGGCTGAAGAGACAAAATTAGAGACCAAAAATGACATCGCTCAGTCTGACCAGACCCATCAAAACCAAGCTCATAAACCCACCCTTGTGCCTGTGTCAAACAAAACGTCGTCCATGATTTCTGCCACACCTTCTACCTCAAGTTCCCCCGCGTCTTCTAAGAAAGGCTTGGGACATTACCTGTCCTATTCAGCACCCACTGTCCAAGCGTTCGTAGGGAGTTACATTGCTCCACTTGTTCCAAGATTTCGTGGTGAATCCAAAAGTGTTCCTGGAGAGCAAAACAAGCCATCCTTTACTGAAGATGCCGTTTTAAAACAGAAAGAGACAATAGAGAACAAGGAGCAGAAGGCTGCAGAGGAAAAAGCTAAACGGCTGATGCTTCAAAGAGAGAAGGTACAGGATAATGAAATATAGTTGGAATGGTGAAATCATAAATGATTTTGCTAGTATCAGACATAAAGTATGAAAAAAAAAAAATATATTTTTGTCTGTATGTGTGTTAGTTTCACTGAGTTTGGACTGTTCTTTTGCTTACTTTATTTAATAGTTAATGGCCATGGGTCTAGAGAAGGATGACACATCTTTATAGCCTTTATGGGTTTAGGGACAGGTTGAAGCCTTGGCCCAGCGTAAGCAGGTGCAGAAGAGGTCACCTGTGGCTGGGAAATACTGTAACCCTGCGCTGATGTTGCAATACAGCGCTACTCTATAGCTGGAAGAGAGCCAAATGTGAGGTGATCTGTTAGGAAAAGTCATGCGACCCTCAGATGACGTCTGAGAGTCACTAAGGATTCCCTCTTAAAAATAACCCCCTTCAGCCTCATCTTTCTCACTGACCAAGACTGAGAAAGTGCTTTTCTATAGCTCTAAAGTCTAGAATTTTCCTTATTAGCAAAGTTAAGTTTCCCTATCACGAAGAAAACTCGGTGATGCACAATTTATCATCCCCCTGATGAGTGAGTTATATGTGGTCTGGTTGTCCTTCAGTCTGTCTAAAGGTGGTAGTGACATTGAGGACCTGATTTTGAAATTTATAAGCTTCGTGTTCATTGTGCTTGTCTTAGATTATTGCCAGGGTAAGCGTGGACAACCGAACCAGAGCTTTGGTCCAGGCCATTCACAGAGCTTCTGACGTCAGACTTTATATCAGCCGGGTGGAAGAGCTCAGCTATCACCTGCTAGAGTTCCCAGAGACCAGAGTGGTGGCTGTAAAGGTAAGACTGGTCTAATTACACAAACCACTGGGGAGGCTTTACAGCAAGATACCGATAATGAGAGCACCAGCTGTCTCAGAAAAAGTCGCATAACACAGACATGAGTTAAAATATGATGTTTGTAACTGTCGGTGTTTAACTGTCAGATATTTTTGTTCTTGTTTTTTTTTTTTTTTTTTTTGACAGTCTTTGTTTGATAAACAAGCCGTTGTAATGTTTTGTCTGGAGGAGAAGTAGAACAGCGGAGTGTAGGTGTTTATATTTGTCTGTGTTTGAAGTATTCAGATGCCTTCTCAAATGTCACCTCTGCTGTGACAACACATACCAGCTCTTATCATCCTGCTGTACGGAATGTTCAAAGCAACACTGTATGTGTGTCTTACCTGTAGATAACTTTATCTGTGTTGATATGAGCAGCTTATAAAGACATAACCCATGTTCAGCCACATACATGATCGCTGTGGAAGGTTAAGTTGGCTTAACTTTATAACTACGTAAACCTGGATGCAAAATATTTATGAGTTGTGGTATCACAATATTTACCAGAAATGTGTATGTTGCAGATCTGGACTAAAATACTGCACATATCTATGGCAGTTAGATCATTGTCTTGATTTCAGTCCCTGAAACACAGCATTTCCAGGTCCTTTTCCCTTTTTGACTGAAAACAGTCTTGTTAATACCAATTTAACTCCATTTAGATGCTCTGGTGATCTTCAGTGTTATGTCCACAAAAAACACAATTGGACAGAGAGAGACCATTTAAGAGCATATGTGCCAAATATATCCAGTTATTTCATAAATTATTGGACTTAGCTCCTGTGATGTAGTGGTGATGTCCAAACCCAACAAAGATCTTCATGTTTAGGTCAAATTTATTTATATGAAGTGTTTACTGAGAATTCTATCACGTGAAAGTCAGTATACGGGGTGTGTGTGTGTTGTGTAATTCTGACTAAAGTTCTTGTGTCCGTTTTATCAGGAGAAGGTGATCCCATGTTTGCTGCGACTCAGGCAGGCCAGTGACCCAGCCCTGAAGGCAGCAGTGAGGGAGGCCCTTGCACTTGTGGGCTACATCAACCCGGTCAGAAGCAGAGGCATACGCATCCTGTCCATCGATGGAGGGGGTACCAGGTACACCTCACCAAGTTTGAGTTTTGGCTGTCTTAACACCTAGCTCAGGACAGGAAACCTCAGGTGGTTGGTTTGTTCAAGTGACCGCAGTAATTTTTTTATATCTGTGCCCTTGTACTCAGTGGTAGGTCAAAAAACCACAGGTCTGCCATCTGATTGACAATTTTGTGTGTGTGTGTGTGTGTGTGTGTGTGTGTGTGTGTATGTGTGTGCGTGCTTCCAGAGGCCTCGTTGCTCTTCAGACGTTACATAAACTGGAGGAATTATCAGGGAAACCCATTTACAAACTCTTCGATTACATCTGTGGAGTGAGCACCGGTAAGACAGCCGGTCCTATTTTCAGAAACTATATGTGTGTCTGTGTGTGACTGTGTCAGCTGACACACAGGCAGTGGTCTATGTAGACATAACAATGAGGTCAGAATTTATCTATGTGACCCCAATTTTGTTTGTCAGGCAGTGTGACTGTTCACTCATATCTGGACCTTACTCAAATCCTGTCCCAGCATACAGCCAGGGGCACTGGGATCAGTGTTATCCAGTACATTACTTCAGCCTTTGACTGGTTTTGACTTCTTTTTTTTGGCCACTGGTTGCCTAATTCTTAGTCCCTTTTCAAAAATGTTGTGAAAATGGACGACACTTAACTGTCTTATTGTTAGAGCACAAGTTTAAAAGTATAGAAAATACAAAAAATCTCATCTAATTTTTAGAAATGCCCTGAGGAAAAAGTCTTTAAGAGGGAATGGGAGAATTTGTTGAGGTTCTGAGATGGCGATTACATTTTTGTTTGTGTCTTAAAGCACCACAGAGAGGCGCTGTTCACACATAAGACTTATTGCTTGTTCACAGTTTGCCAAGCCAAATCTGCTTTACTCAAATGAATAGTGATGTTTCCTATACAAACAGTAGCAGCTCATTAACTTCCTACTCTGGTTTCTTCTGCCCTCACCCAACATTTTTTGTTTTTTTACATTTATTCCATCTGCCAGCCCAAGATGCCTCCTAACATTCAGTAATAGTCCTCCGTTAATGAGTCTAAGCACTGGGAAAGCAGTTGCTGAGCATGTCTGTATGCTCTGCTGTAGTCATACTGGTCCCCGCACCATGTCCCTGATTCTGACATAACATGTTACCTGGCGAGGGGTCATGTTATCATCTGCCAAAAAACAACATTAACCCAAATTCTACAAACTTCTAGGTAATCTTAAGTGCCTTTAATGTTGCTGTTATATGCAAAATTAAGAACATTCCTCCAGTCTTGGACTGAGGGAGAGAGAGAGAGGGAGGGAGAGAGAGAGAGAGAGAGAGAGAGAGCACGGAGAAAGGAAATACAAAAGTATGTTGACATATTCAACATGTCTGATATATGTATCTGTTAGAAAGGTACTTACACTAAAAAATGTGGAGATAGAAGGAAAAAAGTGTGAAGAGGCAGAGAGAAGGTACCGCGGGTTACTTCATTTTCATCAGTGTGACGTAGACGCTAACTCTTAGAGATCATCAGTAACTAAGGCACAGTGATTTGATAATGAGCTGACTAAACATGTTTAAAGGCCTAATGGGAAGCAGTACTGGCCTTTAAACCCTTTCACACAAAGGATTATGATTGCATTTTGTTGCTCCCTGCAGATCAATAGGTCAGTTAGTTGCTTTAAAGTTATCAGTCTATAGATCTCCTTGGCACACATAATTCAAAGGTTAGGGTTACATGCTTTGAAGCTTGAAAATTGTTAACTAGTATTTTATGTGTTGTGTTTAGATTCTTATGTTGTGACTGAGAAAGTGGGAAAATAAATGTGGCATCTGTGTGTGTGTGTGTGTGTTTCTCTGCAGGTGCCATACTGGGCTTCATGCTGGGTGTGTTTCAGATCCCTCTGAATGAGTGTGAGGAGCTCTACAGGAAGTTAGGTTCTGATGTCTTTAAGCAGAATGTCATTGTCGGTACGGTTAAGATGGGCTGGAGCCATGCATTTTATGACAGCGAGATCTGGGAGAAAGTTCTCAAGTGAGTTTCCTTTTGCATCTGAGTTTGTTTGTAAGAGGTTGCAGTCTGTAAACCTTTTCTATATTACATTCACAATACCATACCAATTCGGTCTGGTCGAATGAATTGTGATGAATTCTCCAGTCCTTTCTCAGTACATATTGGGAATAACAAAACCTCTAGACTATCTGTTCTCTTACGCTCTGATCATGATGAGAGTAACACATAACCTTGTGTTCCTTCCACAGAGAAAGAATGGGCTCCAGTTTGCTGGTGGAAACATCTAGAAACCCATATTGCCCAAAGGTAAACGTAGTCTTATAATTATGTTGCTTTTTTTTGTCTTATCATGTATATACAGCAGTAGAAATAGCTGCTAGCACAATCTTATCTGATTAATAAAGCCTCCTAATCTATAACCTTGTTTCATTCAGGATAATAGAATAAACTCATTTCATTTTCTGCCAGGTGGATATGATTTCAAAAAATGCTTGCCTGTAATTGGCATAAGACAGTTTCTGTGATGATAATGATAATACTCAGATATTTGTATTTTATGATTTGTAATTCATGTACTCTGGTAACTTTTTATAATCTGCCTTTACAAATTTACGTAGCAATAACATGTCATGCTTTGTGTTATTAGGACTCAATATAGTAAAGCATTCTTTAAATCTAACTCTTATACAGGATCGTGTATTTGAGAGTCTCTGTTAAACTTGTAATAGTGTGATACACTATGATGATTAGAACAGTTTTATCAATTAGAAGCCCTGACCTGTCATTTGCTTTTAACCTAAAGGTGGCAGCAGTGAGCACGGTGGTGAACAGGGGAACACCCCTGAAGGCTTATGTCTTTAGGAACTATAACCTGCCCCCAGGTGTGCGCTCACACTACCGTGGAAGCTGCCAGCACAAGTTGTGGGAGGCCATCCGGGCTTCCTCTGCTGCACCAGGGTACTTCCAGGAGTTTGCACTGGGCAATGACCTCCACCAGGTATGCTAAACCTTAGTGCCGCTCCATGGATGGAGATTTGAAGACCAGATTCAATCAGTGTTCTCGATCAGTCAGCAGATTCAAATTCCATGCTGACAGTAGCACTTTTTCTATATCTGGTCACTGAGAAACTGATTGTTGGTTTTAAGTCTTACCTAAGCTAATGGCTTCAGCAATTTAAGGCAGTTACCTGTTTCCTCATGTTTTATATTCAGGAAGCCGATGAATCTAATGTTATTTAACGAATATGAACCTGACGGTTAAAAAGTGGTGCCCAGTTTGACTGTGTCAGTGTCTCTGTATGGGAACTCTGACGGAGAATGATTGAGCTGACAGCGTGAGAGACACTTACCTCCATCCATCTACGATGGCATAAAATAACCAAGGGCACAAGACTGTTCACTGAAATGACTACCAGTTTTAGCCTTTTCAAAGACTGATGCAGGTTTTCTAATAGTGTGCAGCTGACTGTTGAATAAAGTCAGAATCAGCACGAGAAACTTAATGGGGTTAAGGTCATTATACTCTGTTAGACTACTGTCTGAATCTTTCTGTTAGATGTTTTTATTTTGGGTGATTGGTCATGATAAACTGTGAGTTTGGTTTAACTCAAGCAAGGCAGTTAGAAGAAGAAGTAGAAGAAGTACTTTATTTGTCATACACACACTGAGCAGTGAAATGGAGCCTCTGCATTTAACCCATCCGAACACCAGTGAGTGCACACACACACACACACACACACACTATGAGCTAGGAGCAGTGGGCAGCCAGCGCCCGGGGACCAACTCCAGGTATTTTTGCCAGTGCCTTGGTCAAAGTCGCTGACAGGAGTGCTAATCCTAGCATGCCTGTCTTTGTGACCAATTACTTGGTAACTGAAAAATAAGAACTGACAGAGCAGTTGGGAACTTTCTTCATTGTTAAACTAGGTTTCAGAGGGGCTTCTTGAGTGAAATTCTTAATCCAAATGTGCAAAATTTGAGTCAAAGAAGAAGTATGTCAGCAAGTGTTTCATAGGTGATATTCCATGCTCCCTGTTTTAATTGAAACGTGTGTTGAGCTAGTTCCGCTAGGGATTAGCCGTCTGAAGAATGAAAGAGAATAGCAAATGAAATCCTGTAGAGCTGGGATTTCTCCCGCGTAACCCACCCCTCAAGATGCATTCATTACCCGAACACAGCATTTTATCTGCCATTGGTTAACAGACACAGCAGACCTGTTAATGTTGAATCAGAAAGCACATTTGATTAACGACTGTGTCAACACCAGGACAACCATCTGTACCAGTGACACGCCTCTATTAATTAAGAACCTTAGATGATTTTTACCTTGAAAGACACTTAACTGAAATGACCTAGGTTACTGTGATAGCATTTCGCTGCTCAAGTTATGTATTATTATGTAATTTGTACAAGGATCTTGGCATCGTTTACATGTGTGAAGAAAACACAGGTCTCTGCTGTAGAACTGAGGTGATTAAAACATCATACAATTAATATTTATCTTTTTTTAAACAAATATATATTCTTTCAGATCCTTTCAGGACCACTAGTCTTAATTTCTATGAGATTTTTATATTTCTTTGGTTTGGCTTTTGTGCTCTCTAACATTGGTTTGTATTCAGATAGTCAAACACTCATAATTATTTAAGAAAAATTTCAGAGTATAAGGTTATCATTCATTAAGGATTACAACTCCTTGCTCTTTTCTAACTTATTCACATAACATGGTTTGCTCTCTGTCTTTTTTTCCTGATAGAAATTGTTAGACCAGCTCAAGAGAGTGTGAACTGAGACACTGATGAGTGAGTTGAGCATGTTCTCTTAAAACTTGAGTACAATAGTTTAGGTGGTATTTCAAAGAGTAATATCAGCAATTTTATCTTTCCCCTTGAATAAGTCTTGTTCTTTTTTTGTTCAGCCATTCTTGCTCAGTGCTTTTCTTAGCATATATTTTTCACACTGAAGAAGTTTTCTTTGTTCATTGTTGGGAACCTTGTTTAATACTATGTTCTCATTTACTATTCAGCCAGGACAGCTGACACATTCCCATGATTTGTGGAAACTCTTCCTCTCTTCTGCCAAACCGCTTTCCACCCACCCACCCACCTCGAACTAACCATCCAGTCACTATCTCTGTTGCCAGGCTTATCCCCCAGTTTCATTCAGGGTGCCCAGACTGGCATGTCGGATGGCATAGAGCGTTTCATTCTTCCCACGCCTCTTTCTTCTCGAAGCACTTCACTCAAAGGTGCGGGAATAGGATAGAGAGAGAGAGTGAAAGCTCCTTCACAAATGTGAGGGCGCATTCTTTGATATTCCCCGTGCTCTGAGGTTTCTTCCGAGAAGATGACCATTCAGCCAGTAGCGTAGCATATTGCTCTGATGTAAGGATTCCCTTCAGGGAGAGTCATCTTGTTCGCCGTTTTCTATGGACGCCCACAGTGCAGTCTGCTTCCAGCCAGAGGCCCTGAATGGGTCCTTTATGTCCAAACTTCAGATGCCTCAGATCTGTAAAGCTTTCTGTGATGTAACTGTGATGCAAAGCATTTATGGGCATCACTTTTTCCTGTCTTCTTCTTCTTCTTCTTCTTCTTCTTCTTTTTTTAATAAGTTATAAAATAGCGAAAAGGAAGGGTACAGCTTTTCTGATGTCAGCTTCAAAAGTCACAACTTACAGTAGCACTGTCAGTTTGATTTTGTTCTACAACACCAGCAGCAGTAGGCGATTTGTAGGGGGATGGGGGGGGGGGGGGGGGGGGGGGTGCCATCCCCCTTGTTAGCGAAATGACCAAAATGCATCCTCCTTTTTAACCTGACATCCCCCTATATACTCTACAGAGTAGTGTCAGTGACCATTGGGCCACTCCCCTGTTAAAAAATAACAAATCGCCTACTGACCAATAGCAACCTTCACAAGAGTTTTACCCTACAAATAGATACATCAACTTAAAAATTACGATGAAACCGCATACTTGTTCAGAAGAATTTCAAATCCTGGGATTTTGGGATGCTTCTTTTGAGTTTAGTGCTAACACTTAACATTGGCTTGCAGTGGACTCTTCTCCTATAGTAAGATTTATGGTGTAAAATTACACAAGTAGTCCATGCAGGCCACACAAGCAGACTGAATGGCAGAAACAATATTAGATACAACAGATCAGATCTTTGATGGCGGCCTTTTGTCTTTTGTGACATTATCCAAACAGCATGGGCTTCAGGGTGTCATCAAATAGTCAGCCTATTTGCATATGTGAGGTTTTACATGGTGACAGACACTGGAGGGGTGGAGAAAGGAGGAAGCCAAAGCTGAATGACGGACCATACACAGCAGAGCAAGGCCTTTCATGCAGTTACCATGGAAGCTGCCAAGGCCCTGTAGAGGAATGAGGCCTGTTTGTGCCCTTCTTCTTGGCTGGTGAGTCTCAGGAAAAATGTCACGTTCTCTGCCAAGATCAAGAGATGCAACATGCCAGCTAGCCCATGAGAAGAGCTTTAGATAGAATGTCTGAATAGAGACCGTCTCTTCAGAGCCATTAGTGTCACTTACAGGCCGAACACATGTGTAGAAGATTCTAGCATGATGCCTGACCTTAGGGGCACATCCATTGAAAGACATGGTGATTTGAAACTGAAGGTCAGCTATGTGGTATTGACAGCAGTGATTTAGTGATGAGAGTCAGGCCTGCTTCGAATTGCAGGTGCAATTTGATTGCACTGGCACACACAGGGGATTAAGCATGTCTGCTGATTACATTGACTGACTGAGGAATCAGCGAAAATGCGCGTGAACCTCCTTCCTTCCCTCTTTCAGCATGTAGCTAGGTGAAAAAAAGGGCCACTCATTGAAATGATTTAAAACTAGATTTCTTTTTGAGATTGCATCTATCTCAAAAATCACCTTCTTATAAAGTCAGTTTTACCTGAAAATGTTAAAACAGTTAAAAAAAAAGAGCCAGTATCCATGCTTTAATTTTTTGAAGTAATTTTTAAAATTAAGGTACAAGACTATTACAATTATTATGAATAAAGGCAATAAAAGTAATCTTAAAAGTAATTTCCACACATAATTTTTCCATACTCAGCTGTGATATGTTTGACCCTCAATTTTTCATAACAGAAAGAGGATTCAGTGCTGTAATATCATAAAGTGTGTGTGTGTGTGTGTGTGTGTGTGTGTGTGTGTGTGTATAGAGGGGAGTGAGGAAAAACACTTCATGGTTGCCTGAGGGCAAAGTCTACATTCTCATCCTCATCCAGATGGGACGCCCATTCCCTTTCACTGCTAGGTATGACAGCGTAAACCTCCATTCAAGCCTTTGACACTAGAGTTTAAAGGTCATTGTGCAGTTCCAGTCTCAGTAATTACAAAATGTAGCGTGAAGACCTCCTCTGCAGGAGTGCCCAGCACTCTGACGTCTCTGCTTGGTTCGGCCATCATTAAAGAGATGGGGTGGCCGAGGTCCCACTCTAATTCCTCCACATTTTTCTTAGCCATTTCTATAAGAGCTGCCTAGCATTCTACATTTTAGATGAATTGCAGTATAATTAGCAGACATGTATTGGAGAAGTAAATCAACATTTGCTGAGCATGCTAAGATACAGAACATGTATTTCAATTAGCCATGGTTCAGACCATGCATTGAACCTCGCATCAGATATTCTTGTTCAGGCAAAGACTCAGGAACAGATTTATGAATCTGTGAGCACTTCCTTCAAGTTGCTGTCGTGTGCAAAAACATTAACCCAGCCCATGATATGTTCAAAACAAATGCGTTGATGGAATGCAGACCATGTTATTGATTTTGCACAGGCTAATAAGGTTTGCTATTGCCAAAGGCCTTTGTAAATCAAAACCCAGCTGTAATGCAAAGTAAGGGAAAATACCCTATGATTAGTTTAAGTGCTGTATGTATTCCCTGATAGAGACCATCTCAAACATGGAACATGATGTTTCTGACATGCCCAGTTCTTACATAATAACCTCATTCAGTATCGTATTAGATCACCATAGATCAACATTGGGTTACGCAACTCTGATCCAATGAATGGTTATTCAGTTTGTAGGTCCTCCTATGGTGCAGTCTTTTAGGGGAACTGCAGTAGCGTGCTTGCTCCTAGCCTGCTGCCAAGCCTGAGCCCACATAAATGCTGGAGGGAGAAGGGGAGGGTCAGGCACTAATTGTAGCAGCCACTGAGAGAGGTTCACAGATTTACCGCCTCACCCATGCAGCCATGGCACTGTTTGGACTAGAGTGGACCTCTGTGTTTGTGCGGTAATTGGTCCTCCTCAAAGCACTGCTTTTTGTCCTCAAAGAGGTCTCTGTCCATAGTGAAGAGAAGGAAAGGATAAGGGAGAAGCCTGTAATTGAGTGAGAGCAGTGTCTGGTAGAGTAGAGGCTGCTTTTAAAGTTGACTGAGATCATGAACCCTAGCCCGACAGAGATGGCCCGTGGAAAGGTGGCTGTTGTGCTTCATCAAATTATAGGGTATCCATTATGGAGACAGCGATAAGAGAGAAACAGCGAGAGAGTGTGAGTGTGTGTGTGTGTGTGAGAGAGAGGGAGAGAGAAAGTCAACAAAAGAAAGATAAATGAAAGAAAGGGAGTGATGAAGAAAAATAGACAGAGATTTTTTTTAAGCTCCACAGAAGAATATTTTCTCTTGATCAGAACAGATTATGTACCGATGTCAGAATGAGGGGTATATTCACTAGAGTTGGTTTGAAAAACACTAACCAAGATGGGGAGAGAGAAAAAGACTTTTTTTTTTGGTCCATGGAGATATCACTGTTTATATTTACTGGAAGTTGTGTACCATGAGCCATGAAATTACTCTCATTTCTGTTGAGCTGTAGAAGAGATAACAACATCGCCTTTTCCATTCAAATACCATGTCTGTGGAGAAACAGATGATAAATAGTTTCCTCCACAACACTAATTACATCCAAATGGTTTGGTGTAATCTCAAGACTGATCTATTGTTCACAACCATCTGTTTAATTATATTTAATTGTTACATCTGTTGTCATTGTGCTTCTGCTCTTAAATGAAAGTGGTTTGTGAAAGACATTGAGTCCAGCATGTATAAAATATAAATACATGATCATTGAAGTATGAGCACTGACTGTCTCCTATTAAACATCCAAATCAGTTTTATCTAACAATTTGACCTTTTTAAAACAGCAAAATCATGAATGTGCAATAGCAGTTTTTTTCTTGAGGTAAAGATTAATTTTTAAGTGTGATATCTAGGCCTATACTTTAATGACTGTGGTTTGCCTCTGAAACATGGCCCCATAGGCGCAATTTACATCAACCTAATTAGCAGAAATCTCATTAAAATGAGACTCAAGGAAATTAAAGAGGCTGGTTAGTGAATCCAGTACCACAGCCTGTAGAAATGGCCAAAGAATGAAAAGGAGACCCTGAAGTACAAAATGTTCTGTAATGTACTTTTGCTTCTAATGCTTTCTCTTTCTGACTACATAATGGACTATACTTACTCATAGAATAATAAAACCATTAGCAGATGCCAGAACAATAACAGAAATCAGTCAGGTGATGTTTCCAGTGTTGTACAAAAGAAAAAAAGAGTCAATGTTATCGGTATTGCACAAAAGGAAAAAAAAAAAAGTTTATATGTCGGGTAGGTTAAATTCACTTCACTCAGGCGAAATTCATTGCCATCACCTCTACTCTGGGGCCAGTTCTAAGGTGAATACAACACAGTCCCTCATCAATTTGGAGGAAAACCATGCCTAAACAAATCAGCAGGGAAACCTCCACCTCTGTTTGAACTTTCTGATCTGTAGGCTTGCTGTATTTTGGCTTCAAGATGTAGCCATTTTAGTGAATGGCATTAGACCACCAAAATCCTCTTGAAGGGAAGTAACCTTTGACCTTCCTCATGCTGAGAGTTTGACTGGCAACTTGGCTTGAGGATTTTAGGCGTGTGTTGAGCTCTCTTGTGCAGTTTATTCTTTAAGTAGACCCGTTATTTTTTAACTTCAAGCCCCTGGTCCAATTATGCCCCCAGAAACACAAACACTCCAGTGTGAGAATCTGGCTGATGTCCAAGTATGGATCTCGACAGGCCAGATAGAAATGGCCGTGAATAAGCTGAGAGGCTTGATGGCACCAGTCAGTGTTCATGGCTTGCCAAGCAAAGTCAATGTATAAAAACTCTATTTATTACACTTTCTCTGTCTCTCCTTCTCTCTGTGTGTCAAGGTCCCATCTGTCCCGTCCTTCTCTCTCTCTTTTTTTCATCTCATCATAGACTTGAATTTGTCCCGCAGCTGTTTATATAAATTAATTTTTGATCTTGCAAAGTCTGCGCTGATACACTAGGCTTTTAACAAGCATCAGACTGAGCCTTCTCATTTTCTCACATTTTGCTCTGTGTCCTCTTCTCATGGCCCAGCGTAAACAGCGCTAGCAGGTGCAAAACATGAACTAAGCAGCATTTCTCAGAAACATTTTTGTGCTAACGTGACTGACTAAGGAGCTCAGCGTCTCCACTGAGACCGTGCTTTGTTCTGTTGAATGAAAGCTGTATGTCTGCCCAGGCTTAATTGCCACTGCATAGAACATAGCGGTTGTAGAGTAGGACAATAAAGGGAAAAGTGCTGAGCTGTTTTGTTTTAGCAGCACAGTAGTGTCTTCTGCTAACGTTAGTGGTATCCCAGCTCCCATGACTTAGCATTAGTCTCAGAAGCAGCCATTTCCTGTCCAGTAAGCCACTTTTTTCTCATTCCGTTTTTTCCACTGGTGCATAATGACAGGCTGAAGGCAAACTGTTAGGTCAGTACCTCCTTTAACATTGTGTTCAGAGGTGGTAACCTTTTCTCTATTGTAGCTCCACGAAAGCCAGGTGACATATGACAGTGCCTTTTTGGGAGTGATAGTTACACATGATACAAATGCACAGTCCTTAATTTAATACAAATGTTCCATTGCTTGGTTTGTTGGACTGAAAAGCAGTGGTGATATACAGAAAAACAAACCATTACCACATTTGCAGTCAGAGTTATAAAGGTAATTTCTGAAATTATATATTAATTTAAACAGAACCAGCAGAGCAGTATGACAAATCTCACTGGTCTCACATAACTTTTTAACATTTAGTAGTTTTAGCGAAGCAAACAAACAAACAAAAATGAAAACCAGGAAACACAAGCTTAGGAAATTGAAGGCTCATTTTGTTTCTCACAGTTTTCTCTCATTGCTCTTATTTGAAATCAACACATGCATGCACTGCCATATTGTTTGACCCCTGCTATCAGATTGAGGGGTTAGACTATAACCAAGCCCATTTCGCTTTTGAGGCCACCTGAGGGCTACAATTCATTATTACTTTTGGCTGGTCCCCTACTGCGCCTTCTTTTTCAATTCTCTCTCTCTCTTTCTGTCCTGTTTTTTTCCTTTCACACTCTCTCTTAAAACCTCAAGGCAGTGACACAAATTCTCAGGCCCAGCTTAGAAAAAAAGACCCTGGCTCATATCCTTGACTCTGGGATTGATCTTTTGCATGGAGGGTTCTCATTATGATTGCATCTGGAACCGCAAGACCCCCCCTTAAACACACATACACACATGCACGGTTTAGGTCCCCAGACACGCAGGCCCAAGGGGGACCCCTCACCCCTGGCCCCTCGCCTCGTTAATGAGGATTCCTGCTTGGCTGTTTGATGCTCTCCACAGCTAGCCAGCAGCCTCATGCCTATTCAGTGTGCCCACTGGTCTATCTTATTCCCTGAGCTGCTGCCTAAGGCACAGTCAGGTGACTAACCAATTTGTGTTCGCTTTGAAGGCCCTGCTGATATGAGAAGTTAATGGTTATTTTCTTTTCTTCTTTTTTTGGTTTTGTGGTTTGAAAATCATCATACCTGTGCTAGTTATTTTGACTGAAAATGGGTTCTCAGCTCTTGTAAAATGCATTTGTTTAATAGCAAGTGGTAATGATAGTGGATGAAATCTGGTGATATGTTATGAAGTGTGCTGTAACTATAAT
Organism: Chanos chanos; assembly: GCF_902362185.1. NCBI lineage: Eukaryota > Metazoa > Chordata > Actinopteri > Gonorynchiformes > Chanidae > Chanos > Chanos chanos. The sequence continues at coordinate 34,613,008 of NC_044499.1, read as the reverse complement.
GTGGTGAATTCCTTGGTTAGTTTTGTATGCTCGGTTTGCCTCCATTTTATAATCTGTTGGGAGTTATTCTTCTGCAGTTGCCCAGAACTCCTATGGTGCGGTTAGGCTTTTCATGAGTTGATGTATTATCACTGACAATAACACTGATATATGCACTCAGTTAGATCGATTCAGTTTGAAATGTCTGAAGTATGATTGAGTATTTAAGTGGTATGGGCATTTATATTTGTCTGAGTAAATTTTGTTTATATTCATTAATTTTTATTTTATTTTATTCATGTAGGACGGTGGTTTGCTGATCAACAATCCCACAGCTTTGGCAGTTCATGAGTGTAAGTGTCTGTGGCCCAGTACTCCAGTGCAGTGTGTGGTCTCTCTGGGCACTGGCCGCTTTGAGGCCTCCAGCAAGCACAGTGCCACCTACACTAGCCTGAAGACCAAACTCACCAACGTCATCAGCAGTGCGACTGACACTGAGGGTCAGTATCATTGAGCACGTGTGCGTATGTGTGTGTGTGTGTGTCTCAGTTACTGTCTTTTTCGTCTGTATTTGATTCATATTGTTGTGGTTTTATGCAGTGTGTTCGATGTGAAACTGCTGTGTGAGCTGGTTCTCTGGACAATCTTTGACTAGACATTTAAAAAAAGTTGTGGAGGCGTATTGTCTAGGCAGTTAATTACTGAACTTGCTTAATGAAAGACCGAATTGCAACGAATACCTATCTTAGAGGACTGAAGTTTTGCACTAGTGGCCTGTAATAAGCAAGGTAAGCAATTGTGAGTGTTCCCAAAATTCTCCCTCAGTTATTGGTGGGTGTTTTTGTTTAAACTAGTTATGAATGTAAAAAAAAAACAAAAAAACAACTCTTATATTGATTCTAATGTGAAATATTAAGATTCCCTAACCCATTCTCTTGATGATTATCCTGAAGAAGCGAGGACGGTGATCCAGTCCTTGGGCGTCGTTTACAGTTAAAATATATCTTTGAATATAGCAGCATGAATAGCCATTAATGAGCGGTATGGACAATGGTTTTTTGACAATGTCTTGACAGCGTTCTGATGTAGTTGTGTTTGTGTGTGGTTCCTGTGAGTGAATGCACAAATTAATCTGTCAGGCCTTCGCACTTTAATTGAACTCTAGATTTTTTGACTTGAATTCTTAAATAAGTGGCGGGTTAATTTAGACAGTTCTGACAGCTATTCCCATCTGAATCCTCTGACTGTGAAATCAGGGTTTATTTGTTTTTGTCTGGGTGATTATGAGAAACGGTCATCTCAGGGTTAGTACTGGAAAGAAAGCAGGACCCTGTGTATATTTAATTTGTTCAATATGTTTGTTCATGTCAGTACAGTTTCCTAGACTTGTTTGTGTTTATTCAAGTGTGTATTCATTGCCACGCTTTCTCTCTCCCTCTCCCCACCACAGAGGTTCACACCATGCTGGACGCTTTGCTTCCGCCACATACCTACTTTCGTTTCAACCCCTACATGCAAGAGGACGTCGCTCTGGACGAGAACCGTCAGGAGAAGCTGGACCAGCTGCAGGCCGAGGGTGTGCGTTACCTGGAGCGTAACAAGGAGAAGCTGAAGAAGGCAGTGCGTATCCTCACGAGGGAGAAGAGCGTGCCTCAGAGGGTTGCTGAGTGGGTCAAGCTCAGAGTCGATATGTACGACGGCATGCCCTCGTTCAGCAAGCGCTAGCTGGAGAGACCATTCAGGCCAGACTCCGCGGCGCGGCACGTGGTCTCTCGGAAGAACATTTTAGATGATAAATGTCTGTAGTCCTTTTTTTTCCCCCAAATTCCTGACTGCGTTAAGGCGTTAAGGAGGGTGGTTTGTTGACTTTTGGAAGATTTGCTGTTGGATTTGAGTTTTGATGTGGAAACAACCTGAAAGGGAACCTGCGTTTTTTTCTGAATGCTTAGCAGAGTAAGCTAGTGGAAACCATGGACGATGCTCCTTCACAACTGAAGTCTTTGACATATATCATAAGCCCTCCCAAGCTTAAGAGATTCTCGGGTAAAGCACAAAGTGCATCTCTGGTCACTAAAGACAGAGAACTAAACAAAGCTGTTCTACAAAGTAGTGCAAGATTCAGGGTCTTGAGTTTTCAACATACAGTTAATACAAGCTCGGAAGTAAGATCATAACATCTCTGTTCTTGCTTGGCATCCTCTCCTGAAGAGAATACAGTAATATCTGTAGCACTCTCTCTACATACCAACTGCAGTAGAGAACACACTCTTCCCAAAAGACTCCCCTGTTAAGTCTAGCAGAAGAAAAGGGCTGTATCCTCTATAGCCCTGACAGTTCAACTGCTTCTTGCAGAGATGAGCAGAGGAACTTCTCATTCACAAAGTTCCCTAGGATTATGAAGTTCCACAGCAAAACCTGTGCATATGACTTTCAGTCTGTGAGCGTTTCACGCCTCTCTTGTTACACACCTGTAATTGTTGCAGACACAACAGACAATGGTAGACTCAGTGGTTTGACAGTGCAACAAAACTTTAGATAGATGCTAAGCATTAGTGTATGCCATAGTATGCCCTATTAGTTGTCAAAGCCAAACCCTCAGTATTGTCTTGCTTAACTGAACTGAAATGTATACTCCAGCTTGCTGACCATAATAAATAGCTTTCTCAGTCTGTGCAGCTAACTCATAGGAGAGAGAGTCAGGTGAAACAGTTACGGTTACGTACGTTCTTCATTGTGTACTTGTGACTGAGTGTGCGAATATACCTCATCTTTTAATAGATGTGGATGATCTATGAAGCTATTCGGAGGTAAATGCCATAGACTTTACGTTAATTCTAAAGCTATTTGAACAATATATTTTCACAGCACTGTAGCACATAAAATAAATGACACAGTGAAAATGTAAATTGGGAGACTAGCAAATAGTTCTTCTTGATTGCCAAGAAAACACTTTTATCTGTTCTCATTTTAGCAGTATCAAAACACAACCAGTGTGACCTCTAAGCATATTTTCTTTTATTTGTTTATTTTTTTGTGTCGTTGAAAGATAAATGGAATTGAGTTTATAGGCAGTTTATTACTTTACATCAACTTCAATCTCATCCTCCATCCCTCTGCCTCTGTGTTGAACTTGTGTAGACAAACACTGGATTTAACTTGTACACTTGTACATCATATACATATAACTTAATGCCATGATTTTACTTGAATCCCCAGACAACACATTTGCCTCATTGCATTTTCGTACAAGGGCTTGATTTACTGCATCTCTGTCTTACATGTCGTAATAGCATAACCATCCAAAACCACACACAATTAAGTGATTTACTAAGGTGTTAATAGAACATTCTTTCAACTGTTGATCTGAGATAATCTTAGCGTGATTGTGATTAGCACTCGGATAAGGGAAGTTTGCTCTCGACCGGCGCTTAGACTAGATTCCTTTTCAGGACGTGACACGTACAAAACTGTTGTTACATTACATGAAGCATTACAGGTTGGAGGTCATTGACAGGATAGTGGATTCACTCCATTAACTCAAGAACCTGAAAGCAATTCAGTGGTCAAAAACTGTCAGTTTCAAACTTTGATCAAGGTGGAGTCCAGATGGTTTTGTAAGCATACTGACTTCATGCCTCATGCCAGCACCTGGCACTTTTAACCCCGACACAGCTGTTATTCTGTTTATTCAGTAGGTTAAAAGGTTGATGCTGATGTTATGTACTGTTTAAGTTATTTTTAGCCATACACAGTATGTTTTATTTGTATGTGGAAACAATGATGCAGGGAAGTGTGGCCAGTGGTCTGGCTATACAGCAGGGACATATGTTGACGCACAGTATGGAGGACTATTTAAGCTGAAGCAATGCATTAGGAGATGCTCCAAAAGTAATGCAAAATATAAGGTATCTCTGATGTCATATAATGACTGCAATAAGGTGTAATTACTTTGCTAATCTAAATTTTACTTCAGTTGTTTTATCTAAACTAGCTGAAGATAGGACATTCATCTAAATTAGGCCTAATGACTTTTACACACCACTCAGACTTTGCCTGATAAATGTCAGCGTTTCTAACGGAATATTCTTTGAATATTCTTTGGTATTTTGTACTGAAGAATTGCATATTCAGACCGCCACTCTCAATATGTCTGACGACAGTCATTAAAACTATTAGTAATGTTATTCCTGCAAAAAAAACAAAGAATTTGTCTACAGTCTTTTTAAACAAAACCAAGAACTAGTTTATGTAAGGGTGGACTATGAATGCTTTGCAAACAGGAAAAAGAAACAAATGGCTGGGGTCATGGTCAAGTTTAAATTGCAGTTTGACAGAAATGCGTGTACGCCATTCATAGGAGTCCTTGTTGACATCTGTTGGGCCAGAATCTGAGTAGTGTGTAATCATAAGTCAGGTAGCGTGGCCTTCAGTGAATTACTGCCATCTTTTCAGTCGCCCTGTCCTTTTCAGAGGTAGTACTTTTGACTGGGGGTACAAAAGGAAAGGACACTGTTGTAGAGTTTTTGGAATAGGGTAGAAGTACTAAGTTGCGGTACGCTCTTTTTAGCTTTAGATTTGACTTTACTTGGAGTTGTACGTTTTTAAAGATTTCCTATTAACCCATGCGTGTACTTTCTCATGGACCTCAACATTTGCAAGCACTTTTCCAAATCCACCTATGTGCCCTGTTTTCCGCCCTCACCCCGCTGTCTTGCTGTGCTGTACACTATTTTATCTCTCGGCGTTTCCGTGCCTCGGTGTTGAATGAATCTAATTTACCCTGCTGCTCATGTCCTGCTGCTCCTGCTCCCTTTCATTTCTCGGTGTAGCCACGTAGCTAATCACTATCTATACACCGATTTGAAATATGTCACTAAATAACAGCATTATCACCTCTTCACATGTGAAGGAGAAACAAAAGAATAAATCAACAAAGTCTGGTTTAGTTTTATCAACCATGTTGTTTTATCCTGTCTTTTCCTGATCCTTTGCAAAAAATTGGAGACAGTATGAAATTAAAATCTATATTTGAACTCTCTTGAGTCACACTGTTTTTGTCCCATTTGAAATGGCTTGTTCTCAGTTTTGTGTCTGGTTTATGCATCAATATTTTATTTCACTGAAACATGACTTAGGAATAAACTGTGTCATGTGTAATACTCATGATACTGGAACTGAATGCTATTGGGTGCTCTGTCCCCTATCAGTCTGTACTTACTTTTTTTTTCTAGGCTTCCCTCCCAACATTTCTTCCTAAATATAGTCAATTGAAAGAAATAGTACAAATGTATTCAGGTCATATATTCATCCTAGCTGACTTCAAATGTGTACCTTGCTATCTGAGAGAGAGGCCGCACAGCTATGGTGTATTTTTAGCTGTCCAGACAAATCATGTTTAGGTTATGGGACAGTGCAAGGGAACATTCAACAATTTTGCTGACAGAACTCATGTTTGCAGGGTTTTTCATGTTTGTTTGTGCGTGTGCGTGTGTGTGTGTGTATGTTTATGTGTGTGTTTGTGCGTGTCTGCCAGCGTGTGCTTGCATGCGCACTCGCATGTGTACATGCACGCAGATAGGGTGAGGGAACATTCTGCTATCCAGACACAGGACACAGCTGCCTTAATTAATATTAAACTGTAGATTATTCTCAGTTCAACAAAGTTTCATATTACCTAACATTCTGTAGAGTGTGGCCTTCTTTACTCTGATCGTAAAACTCTTATTTTGGTCATCTAGAGCAGGACTTGACAAATGTGTTGAAGTCTCCAGGAGGAGAGAAGGCTATTAAAAGTCCCAGGGAAAGAAATTTCCTGTTACATATGAACTAAGCCAGACTCTATTGGCCTGAAGTGAAGCCAGAGCATTGAGTGATAACTAATGTGCAGTCAGAACACCGAGTACCAGCTAATGTGCACAGAAAATAGTTTAAAAGTGTTAAGCCCCCAGATAAACCAGTGTATCAAAGTTAGACTGTGTGATAACTCAGTCTCAACAAAAGAGCTCTGAGAAACAAGAGTGTATCAGGTAACTCACACACACATGAAATGCCAATCTGAAACCCAAGCTGTGATGTTCTCCATTCATAAGAAGTGCAATCTGAAACTCTGGGACTGATGTTCTTCTCTGATTAAGCTGCTTGAACTGGACCATAACGGTCACTTTACATCTGGGGAACTGATAAATTAAGTTAAGAGATTGTTTAACATTGTATTTACTTTGATGTGTAATACTGACAGTTTCAAACGATCTCTGTGATCAATTACTGCTGTCAAATTGTGCACAGATTCCATCCATTAAAGCAGCCACAGAAAGATGAAACTCCATCCCTGAGTGTGACTCAATCACCTTTGACATTAAACAGATGTATACAAAGATTATCTTAAAATTTTGCTAATATTTCTGGAAAGTAACTGCCCCCCCCCCTCCAAAAAACAGGAATAATTCATTATATCCTGCTGATGTATTTATGTACCTGATTAAAATAAGGTTTATAAGACTCACAACTGCTTACTTGACGACCCCTGATTCATCACTGGATGTTGAATGGATGTTCTTTTACACCGCGACAAAATGTGAGTCAAAGTATGCCAGCACTTAATGAATGAAGCTATATGCACAGGCTGCATGCCCAGTCTATCCTCAGAGATGACTCGATCTGGGCTCTGGTAAGTTTTGTGTGTTGTACTGGATCATTGATGCTGTTTAAAAAGAGATTCTGGGCCAGCACACGGAGGTCGTCGGTTTGCTGCGGGGGGGGGGGGGGGGGGGGGGGTAGAGCAGAAATATTTGCACAGAAGGCAGGCACGCTCTCATCTGAACTAAATTTCATTGATTGCCGCAGTCACTGCAGCAGCAGGAACAGCATTGCAAATTGGATTCCTTTGCACCCTTGGCTGAGCCCAAAGCATTGATTCGTCAATGAGACTGTTGTTTTCTCTAAAGACTGTAACAAGTCGAAAGATTATGAAAAATGCATTGTTGTTTGGTTCTGCTCTCTGTTCATGTCTTATCATTTAGATTTCTTGCTCAGAACAAGACTGAATCAACCCCCATGAATTCCGCAATTTTTTTTTTTTTTTTGGCTATCTGGCTTCATGTTTCAGTCTCAGTTTTTTAAGTACTTCACAGATACTATATTTCATGCAGTTTAAAGGTTAAGGTCTTCCATCTTCTGTGGAGAACTAGTTTACCCCAAGGTAAACTTTACGTAGGGAAAAATAAAGAATATTCTGTTTCATGCACCAACTCAGTGTAATCAGTGTTTTCTAAGACTTCCAAATGATAAAATCAAAGGTTTAAGATTAAATCCCACTCAAAATACCAAAAGTTTGCCTTGGCTCGTGTTAGTTAAACTGAGGTCAACTTCTCTCCTTTTTTTTTTTGCATCACATTGCCCTTTTATGGCAAAAGCATTTACGCTTAGAGTAGTACTCTTCAGCTCAATCAGTCCTCCAATATTTCTGATAAGATGCACATGCTCATTAAGGCTTAATGAGTGTTTGGGCAGCAATTAGACACCTCTTTAAATGTTTTCCATTGCAGTAATTTGAGAATTTAAGATTTGAACAGGGAATAATAGGCCACTCATTTACTCAGTGATGTATCTTACTTCGGTAGTGGGTAATATTGAGGTCATGAGGTTGTAAGAGAGACATTTTCCTGAATGAGCTCTTTTTGTCGTTTATTGTCATAATCATTTTTTTGTTTATTGCAGTTCAGTGCTTTTTATCATGGTATTAGCTCAAGCGATTGCTTTCACAAGAGCAATTTAATAGTTGATCTGACCTTTGATTTAATGTGAATTTCTGCATGGTCGTCTTTTGAGTTTTGTGTGACTGAGATAGTAAGTCATTCCTGTTAGAACACGGTTTTACACTGCATGAAAGGCTATTTGACATTAGTTGTTTAATTGAGAACCTAAGGAATTACTAAAATAACATAAGATGCTGGAGAGGAGTTGCGCAGTGTGTGTGGCGAGTTTAGGATTGTAGGTCTGACTTATCACTAATTACCAGCTGCTGTTTCAAAAATCCACAACTTCTCCTCTCTCTCTCTCTCTCTCTTACGCTTGCTCTCGCTTTCTCCTGTGATCAGTGCTTTTACATTGACACTGACGTGACATTCAAACAGTCTGTAAAGGGCACAGAGAAACACATCCTGGTGGGCGTAGCTGGTTATGCACACACCATGACTAAACTTGATATAACCCAAAATGGAATAATTTTAGGGGTTAACGTGTATCAGGAGCCACAAAATGAATATTTTAATTAGCTACAGATAGCACATAGTCATATCTTCAGGCAGTCTAAGATGAAAGACAGACACAATTATAGCACTTCCTATTGTTGGTGGAGGGACGGATGCAGACACAAATCCCATGATCCCTTGCAGGTGATAATGAGAGGTGCCTGAGGGCATGACGAAGGGGTGTTATAGACGGATCATAAAATGAGCAGAATGATTGGAAGAGTGGGCCATGAGAACAGAGAGACCCTTCATTGCTCTTTTGGCCAGTTCTTTGGGTCACTTGTCCCTAATTTTCAATCAGGTTTGTTTTATGTTCACTCTCTCTCTCTCTCTTTCTCTCTCTCGATGATAATCTTTGCCTTCTTATCACTCTCTTGGAATCACGACAGACTGAAGGTTTGGGAAAAGAGAATTTTACTCAAGCTGCATGCTTTTTAATCAGTTTTGATTGCTATCAGAACTGATTGCTGTGCCTTAGAGAAATACAGCAGAAAAGCGATCAGATCTGTGAAACAAGACCAAAATGATTTGTTTGAGACTTCATGAGACACTTGAAATATTATAGATCTTCAGTGTTTGTTAGTATTAAAATGTCAGATTTTCCCATGTTATGTAATACTGGAAAGCTGTAAATTTGCAAATATTCAACTCAGAAAAAGAAAACCTCTGTTATACATACATGTAAATACCTTTATCTAATCATCTTCAAACATCATATATTCTAGAATAAGAATCACTACTTTTTCTGTACATCACATTCTGCATTTCAGTGAGACCATAAACTGTATCCATTTTGCCAAGCCCTATAAAAGTCTCTCATGTTCTGATACATCTTTAGTCCATCATACATCAGACAGCAGATTTCTGCAACTGGGACATCATCCCCTACCTGAGATGGATTCTAATTTTCTGGAGCTGTAAGCACAACAGGAAGTTGAGATGGTGGATCTAGTGTGTTCCAGGTCTACTGTGGTTTTCCATAGCTGCCATTAAAGTAGACAGCGTGTGTAATGTACCTCACCCTGAGAACACATGCCTGGATGATTTCGTATTAGACTAAAGAAATGTCTTCTTTGAGATCACTGGAGCTTTCCATCATTTCACTCTCTGTGGTCAATGGTGTGAGTCAGGACAGAGTGATTGGTTAAATTTCCCAGGGAATGCAAGAGAACCATGACATAGTATTTATATAGGATGAAATGTTCTTCCATGTTTGTTAATGAGCATGATGAGTGTGTCTCTTCTCCTTGTTAATGCAGGTTACTGCAGGCAGGCTTTAACCGTTTAACAAACTTGTGACACATTACTCTAGAAAACAATATAATGATACCATGTCTGTTTTTTTGTAGTGTAATTGTTCAAACACTACTTTGAGTAATCAATATCTGTAGCCTTATATATCTAGGCTATTTAAGCGTCAAAGAAGTATCAAAATAATATTTTCGTGCTACTGTCAGTGAAAAATAAACTCAATTCCCCTCTTCTTTTCATTTTTGGAGTCGATTCCTCTTTTGTTTATTTTTTACATATCTTCATCGCTCTTGTTTCGTTAATATGCATCTATGTTCTCCCACCGCTGCTCTTTTGCCAAGAGGGCGTTTGGGAGGTGTGGTGGCGGTTTTATTGATGGGGGGTCATTTTAACTCAGCACGCAAAATTATTTTAGTGCGCATAATCCTTATGGTGTCACAGCTGGTGCCCATCTGGGTCTGTGAGTGGTAGAACAGCTCATTTTGGTTATATTTTGTGATTGACTATAGCCTCGCAGCGACCGTTCATCTAGAAATCGCCGCTGCAGTGCCTTTACCGAGCGTGCGCGGCAAAGTGTTTGTTGGCGTTGGAGTAGATGAGAACAGACTTGTGTGGTAAAGGGGAGAGCCGAGAGGTACCAGTCAACCGACTCTTGCAAGAGAGTGAGGCAAGGAGAAAGAAATAGAGAGAGAAAGGTGGGCTACGGTCTCATTATTTACTGGTAAGTTACGTACATTTATCTCTAGAGTTCAGTTTTGGATTGCTTTACGTACACTTAACTGTGCTTAAACATTTAACATGTACTGTGCGTAGCCTAAACGCAGGTTGTGTTGAGAGATGGGTGCTGCTCAGCTGTCAAAAATACTAATGCGTATTTAGAACTGGGGATACGTTCATAGAAGACCTCCTCTTCGCGCACATTTTCAGTGCATCTAGAGCGTTTCCTTTCTCGTTTCGTATTATCTTGTCGACTGACAAATGAAAACGTGCGAGAAGTAGTCTTTCGGTGAGTTGTTTTCAGTACAAATACGGCTGTAGCCAATAGCTGCTTTGTCGAAGCTACTAACAACAATCCTTTTTATGTCACTCAGTGCTATAATTGACCTCAGAGCCTAGATGTTTCTGTTTCAGAGTTTATCGTTCTCTCCGGTCCCACCGCCTAAATTTAAACATTCTGATTAGACTTACGAGCCGCTAATCAATTCGCACAACAGTTTCAGCTCAGGTTGACAGCATCTTACCTTTGCAGTTTGATATGTCTTCACGTGCTGAAAACAGGTGCACGCGCAGACTCTGCTGGGCGCATCCCAGCAAAACATTTTTGCAGGCGAGTTCCAGTTTGCGAAATATTACACGTCTATATGGTATTTGAATGTCTGTTGACGGTTTATTTTTTCATGTCGTATAAGAGGTTTTGCACATTATATGGACATTATATTTTTTCTGAATGGCTTTGAAACCGCAGAAGTTGGCACGGCACTTGTATACTATCCAAGGATTATTCTAATTAGGATAGAATATTTTGGATTTTTGTTTTCTTTCTTCGCCTGGGCACAAATCATTGAAATTAATTTCTATATTAAAACTTTTTGAGTGAAACAAACATAGTTTCCTTTGAAAATACCTTGCTTATATAATGTAAACTTATATTGTCAATAATCCTACAATTTTTTGTGGTATTTGCTCCCGTACTTTTGGCATCATTCAGTGTGCCAACAGTTTAAACACCCACTAAGCAAGACTATTTACAGTACCCATACAATACCTACATCATAAGTGCCCCATTAACCCTGACACAACTGCTGACACAATGGTTCATGTCAAAGCCACAGAATTTTCCTTAAACATGAATTCTCTAGCCAAACAATCTCAGTAAGGCTCAGCAAAAACACCCCTACCCTTCCCCCCTGTCTGTCTACCCCAATCAGAGCTTCCTTCACAAAGCAGCATCCACCAACATGCAGCCCTCCCATACACCCAAACACACGCCACACACTCAACTGCATTCCATTACTGGGTCAGATTGCCTAATTAATACAATGCTAATGACTACTACATCATTGTCTGTTGCCTCCCAGAGGAGAGCTGCGCTTTCCAGTAAATGCTTTCAGACAATTGTGGCACCCTTGGATTTCAACTGTCTTAAGTGGAAATTTATACAACTTGCCCACATTTAGCAGTAGTTAATGATGACGAAGCATACAAATGTTTGCACTGTTTCCATTATCACTACTCCTATATTATACATTGACTGGAGTGCCAGTAGGCATTCTATTCCGTTTGATCTGTAAACAATGTCTACTTGACCAGTGTCTCCAGTGCTGTTGACTAGATATAAGCATTAAGCTATGAGCTTGACAGATGGACTCACTGGGACCAGGCCAAACCCAAAACAAATGCAACAATTGACCTACATGTTTTTCTGTTAGCTTATTGCGATCGTTTGCGGTTGACATTAAAAACTTTGTTTATGACCCGGAGCTGCTCAAGATGATTATCAAAACACACACACACACTCCACTGTGGCAGTGTGAGAGAATCTGTGCCTGAGCTGACCAAAGACTGGCTCAGAACGATGGGAAAAAGCTGTCCTGTAGGAGGAGATGCGCGGCAGTAGCTGGAAATGAATGCCACTTATTTGACACTGTGGGCCGCACAGGCATGTGGACAATTCTGGCACAAGCATCTTTTTCCATTGGCGTCGTCTGCCTGTCAGTCCTGTCTTAAAACAGGACAATGTGTCTCACACATAAGCCCTGGTCATAGTGGTCACGCAGACGTCATAATGAAAACCTCAGAGGAATCTTTCTCTTGTGTCATATTCATATTTACATCCTTTTTTTTTTCACTGTCTTTGTCAATTAAAGCAAGGACTCTGAACTGATTATGTAATTTTGTCACATGGTATTATTGGGAGAGTACTTACTCTTGTTTTACTTCCTTTTTGCCCTGCTTGTTTTCAGATCTTTGTTGAAAAATACTTTTCTTTTTTGTTTTAGAATTTTGCAGTATAGCTTACTAGTTCCTTTTCATGATCTTTATGAGATGTAAGGGAAGAACTCTTAGAAACGTCTACTTATCTATAAACAATTTTAAAATATTCCTGTTTATTGAGGCACTAGGCTGTTAATCTTCCTGACACATATTGAAATTCTGAATTGCAAATTTGGAGGCACTATTTGAGAAAGAGTGCCATGTCCCATCAATAAGAATATACCAAGTAAAACAGCTTCTCTGTAGCACCATGGAGAGGGACTCAGAGAGCACCCTCACTATTCATACTGTATTCTGACAAGCAGTGATACAGAGCAGATTATTACAGGGAATGTATGTGTACTGATATTCTGACTGTTAAGAATATATAATATTTCACTAAATAGTATTACCAGAAATAAATGTTTTCCTGTTGTATAAGGACAGTAATCTGATACACGTCTAATAGTCCCTGGCATGTGCTTTTCTACTCTTTCATTTGAGCTGACATGACAATCAGTCATAAGAGAGTGGTCCACAATCACTTCTATGTGGCGAAGTTTCCTGAACAGCAAGTGTGTACATCTGTATTGATTCAGTAAGGCAATTAAAAATAAATGAATAAATAAATGATTGCGGTAGAAAGACAATATTGACACACTGCGGACACTGTACCAGAAGTAAACACCTGCCCAGTGCTGACTCCAGAGAAAATTTGAAAGTGAATTTTAAGTCATGATCAGAATGGATATACTTTAGTGGTCACAGAGAGGAGGTGAATGATTTCATTATCTGGCTCTGGTGCTCAGTATTTGGGATGGGAAGTATTCTTGGGGACATGATTGAGCTGACTAGCCATCATTCATGACAAAAGGTCAGTTTCAGACCACTCTGTCAAATTAAGGCATCTGTGTAGATGTTCAATTTTTCATTACCATGTGATTAATGTCATGAGAGCTTCACAGGGCTCTTTAAAACCCCTTGAATATACACATGACTGCATACAGGGGGGCCCACAGGTCTGTCTACACACACACACACACACACACACACATGTAGACACACACAAACACAGTATAAGACAGGCGTATAGTCAGATATGCAAGGAGTTGAGGAATTGTGCTGATGATCTGTATATGCACAATAATCATATATTTCCCCTACAGTGATCACCTTGTTGCACTTATATATAAACACATCCACACCCACAACCACTCTCTCTCTCTCTCTCTCTCACACACACACACACACACACACACACGCACCTTTCTTGTATGCACATGAGATGGGTCAGACTGGCAAGTGTAATTAGTTGTTCACACTTGGTTAGATCTGAAAGCTAATGAGGGTTGACATCCATCCTATGAGCTTGCTCTCAACAGCTGCATCTGCTGTTGTTTACATTGCACCCTTTTGCTAAATTAATATGAGTGGATGAAGACTGATGAGCAGAGAGGAGAAAATGGCACAGTGAGGATGTAAGATTACATCTTCTGTTGCTTCAGGATATTACAATTTTAAAAAAGTGTCTAAGTCTACAATTTGATTTATTTCTTTCCTGACTGACACAGTTAAACAATATCTTGGGTAAAGATATTCTCCTAGCTCTGTCAACAACATCTTTTTGCCTGTGGGTAGCTTTATATCAAAGTTGTCTTACTACATCTTATCAAACATCTACTTTTTTGCCTACATTGCACTCTGACTCATTGATTTTGCAGATTAGAAATGAGATTTTTACCATAAAACCAGGGGATTGTAGAATAAACACATATCAGTAGTTTTGCCCTTTTAAACCAAGATAAGTGTGTTTCAGTCACAAAACTGCTGTCAAAAATGATGTTATGGGGCCATTTCAGGATTGACTTCAGTTGTCATAGCCAATGTTTGTGGATAGAGTGGCCATCTCAACTCATTGTCCGTCACCGACGGGTGACTTCATCACCCGTGTCAGTTTATTATCCCTCTTTGCTACGTTGTTACACCACTTAGTGAGGGCAAAGTGAAAGTGTTGCACTTTTATCCTTAGAGTAAACAACTGTGAGGGCTTCCCTTAACAAGGCGAACCCCTCTCTCTTGAAAAGGTGACAGGCGCTGATCAAATGTGAAGTTGCAGTTGGTTTGCATTGCCTGATATGTGACTCGATAGGTTAACTCTTTATGATGTCTTAGTTTATGGTCAAGCACAAATCTCCTACCCATACATGATTTAGTTACATGTTTTATCTCATAGGATACTCAAGGTGATGGGGATGTTTATGTTATCATGTAAACTCTGCTATTTAGCTCCTTCATGCAAGTTGCTTTACTAGTTTGCCACCCACTGAAGAAAAGAGGGTGGGGAATTGTTGGGTTGTGATGGTAGCGAGGTGGGGTAGACGGGGCGAGTTTAGAGATCATGTACCTCAATGGAACGTTGAAAAAAAAGAGAAAAGAAAAGGGGGGAGCGTAGGACAAAAGAGGTCTGTTTTTCGCTGTCTCCTCTCGCCAGTCTGTTGTTCTCGCCTCTTTCTTGTGAAGAGTAGAGTTTGGGAGAAATAGGGAGGGGTCAGGGGCTCTGTCACAAAAGGAGCAGTGAGGGTGGGTTTCATCAGCTCTCACTAGCATCTGAAGGGATTCCCAGGCTGGCTGTGCTGTACTCTGGGCAACCTCTGAACAACCTCAGGGTAACCTTTAGGTGACAGATGTTGGAGAGGCAACCACTGGCAGAACTGTTGCTTTCTTCACAGCTTTCACTGAGAGAAGTAAGGGGAGAGAAGAAAAGAAAAAAAAAATGAAGGAAGGAGCTGACAGAGAGGGAGAGACAGTGAGAGAGGAGCAAAAGGGAGGTAGTTGAAAGAGCATGAGAGAGAGAGAGTGAGAGAGCATGAGAGAGAGAAAGAGCGTGAGAGAGAGTGAGAGAGAGCTGAAAGAGACACAGTGCAGGAGCTCTGCTACAAGCACAAACCTTCTCTATCCTTCCGCGCATTAGCATAGGCTTAGGGAGAACCCCCAGTCCTCTCTTGGCATGGCGGCCCAGCCCACTTGTGTTGTCTAATTGCTCAGCAAACACACCACCACTGCCCCTTATCCTGCTTTTCATCCGGGAGACTTAAAGTCCAGGCATGCCAAGAAAGAGCAAATTAAACCTGCTGCCTCTAACTAGAGCTTACCACAGAAAGTATGACTAAAAGAAAAAGACCAGTTTCACAAGATGAAGGTGTGTGTGTGTGTGTGTGTGTGTTTGTGTCTGTGTGTGTATGTGTGTGCACGTGTGCTTTTTCCACTGGCTTCTGTTACAGAAATGTTTTGTGTTTGTACTGTGTACATCATTCTCAGCGACACTGTATTTTCGCTGAGCTGTATATAATTAGATGGGAAGAATGTTGCATTGAATGCATTAAGGAAGACTGGAAGATTGGGGGCAATGGACAGATTGAATCAACAGGGAAGTTAACACTTACAGATGGCCAGAGATGACATGGGGTGAGACCGGGGAATGCCCCACTATGAGAGAGTGTGTATGTGTGTGTGTATGTGTGTGTGTGTGTGTTCAGGGGCCACATTCAGTGCTTACCAGTGGGGCACTTAATCCAATGGGGATGACAGCTTGGCACTCCACCCGTACTTTTTTACAGCGGTGAGACCAATAAGCTTTTCTTCTCCTCTCCTCTCTGAAAGCCTTCAGACACAGACAGGGCAATCATGGGAATGAGGAAATCATGGGAAGTGAGCAGGTTTAAGAGTGGAAGCAGAGCGATAGGAAACGTGTTTCAAATCAAACCTTCCAGTTTTTACATTCAAATAAAAACAGACGTCCTGTGTGTTGACTGACAACAATAGATTCTCTTGTGATTTTATCCTGCTGATCTTGTGTAGCGTGTTGTTTAAATGCATAATCTACGCCCCACGTAATCTTTGTCTGGGCTTGAAAATGATTAGAGGAGATTGAGGTCAAAAACCCATTAGAATCATAAAATTAGTACAGCGAAACCCTTTCTCCTTCTCTCTCAGCCACCAGTAAGGAGAGACATATTTGCTCACATGACAAGGGATGTTCAAATTGTCCAATCAGAAAGCATGTCTGAACAATGAACACTGGACATGTTTTCTCAGAGCTTAATTCATTATGTCAGCTATGACAAATTCTGCCTCTTTTGGAGGAGGCACATGTTTGCTCTCTACTCTCTTGGAGGAAGGGGAGAGAAACACCACATGGAAACTGTTGTTTTTCTGTGTTCCGGAAGGGCTACTAATAGGGATTATGAAGGCTTTATGTTTCTTAATGGTATCAGTAACATATTGCTCTTTATCATCATTACATGACCCACATAATAATCTTGAATATTTCAACAGTCTATTTTTTTAGTCAGTTTACTCTGCTTTTTAATCATTGTGTTTTATCTCTCTCTATTTACCACTCTTAAAAAACACAAAATATACACAAACAAACAAAGAAACAAAAAGCCTGACATTCATTCATTTACTTTGTTTTAACCACTGGACACAAGAGCCTACAATCTTTTTGACTTCCCCCAAATGGAGCAATTCTGCTGTAATCGTTTCATCAAATGTGGAACAAAAGCTATTTGAAGTAGGCTCTCTTGTCGGGAGAATTTTGCCAGCCCAAAAGCTCCAGTGCGGCTGGAATCAGTGCTAATCTTCTCACTGATTGATGCTACAGAAAAGTCCTTTTTTTCCCTTTTCAAGAAACCTGCTCTTCCGTGCATGAAAGAATAGCATTGTCACACAAATAATATCCACAGCTGTCTACCAGCAGTGCAGTCAGAGAGACCACGGACCTCCTCTCTGTGACTCTATTATTCTCCTGTATAGCTTACCTCTACAGCAAAAGTAGGACTGGACCAGAGAAGTATGATGGCAGGTCAGCTTGAACCTATAAATGGACTACTTCAGACATCCTCCAGTTGTTAACCAAGCAATACTTCTCTGATTGAGCGAGGCCTAGAAAGAGAGAGATAGAGAGGCAGGAAGAGCTACAGAAAAAGAAAGATAGATAGATAGATAGATAGATAGATAGATAGATAGATAGATAGATAGATAGATAGATAGATAGATAGAATGAGAGCGAGAGATTTCTCACAGAGAAATTTTACACAGAGCTTAGAATAGCTGTACCCAGTCTTTCTTCAGTGTCTCTTTCTGTTTGCCTGTTCTGATCTTTGGAAGTGATCTTTTGCTGTCTACAAGAGGAACCTTGACTTGTCTGAGGCTTTTTTTTTTTTTAGAGTTGATGATGGCTCTCTGCCGCTCTACCGCTGCTTGACAGCATTTCAGTGTTTTTGTTTGAAGTGCTCTCAGTCAAGACCTATCCATGACAGAGGTCTTCTTGGAACATGAAACCGTAAAATCTTTTTATTTGGTTGTCAGAGCAAAAAACACTGACTGTGTTGTGGCGCTTTCTTTAGGTCTCATCTCACTTTGTGTGACTTCTGTTTAGCTCATGCAATAGTGTTTGTCTGTCTTTCTGTCCTTCTTGAATCTCAGATATATCTCTGCGTGTTTAAGAACAATTAGAGAAGGTTCCCTGAAATAGAAAGGATCTCTATTATTAAGGTGGGGAAGGATGCCTCCAGCACTGATTGTAATCTCAGGCTCATTATAGTGTGGTAACATTTGTCAGGCATGAATACACTTATCATATGCAACCCTGAAATAATTTCTTGTCAGTGAGAGAGGCAGGCTGTGCATTAGTGTGGGGACAGGCAAAGTGATTTATGTAATTTAAATATGCTTCAGGTGCAAAGTTAGCATGAGAGGAGTTGAAGACATGATGCTAAACTAAACATCTAAAGACAAGCTTTTAAAAAATATTTATCTGCTATCTGTCATCTTACCCTGATGTCTGTTTTGATGTTTTATCTCAGGACCCCTTTGCTGTCTGACGAATTCACTTAAATCGTACACAACTAAACTTGAGACCGCCTCATGTCTCAAATGTCCCCATGAACCCCAATGTTACTCCCATGATAATCAAACTTTTTCCACTGGCTTCTGATACATAAATCGTAATGACTGCTTGCATTATGAGTTATTAAACAGATCTTCAGCAGAAAAGAACATTTCAACATCTATTTACCATGGGTCAACGCTTGCTCTCACAGACAGGCATCGTCCTGTGTGGTTACCATGGTATTGGGGGTTGGCTGAGGTTAAAAGAAGTCTATTTTGTCTCAAACCAAATGGATGCTCCTCTAAGGCTGACTGAATCTGGGGGAGGGTGGGTTGGTCCCTCCCTCTCTCCCTGACTGCTTTTTACTATGACTCACCAAGAAAAGCTCCCTTTGAGCTATACCACCAAGGTTTCTGTGAGATGGCTAATAGCTCTGCAGCATATTGAAAACCAGTGAGCAAACTGGTTTTGATCTGTCACTGCATGGGATCTCATGTTGTTTGCTCTTGGATGCGACATTTACACTGTTTGACAGGTTAGAAAGAGGGGGAGAGGGTTACTGCTAAGTCTGAGAGACAGGACTCTCCAAGACTGTCAGCATAAGTCAAACACAGGACAAGACAGTTTTATCATTCTGGCTATTTTCAGTGCATAAGCACAATATTTGGATTCAGCCCTCATTTTATGGTTACTTGATTGCTCAAGAATGAACAATTTATGAATTCATGCATATTAATTAAACTAAATATTTGCATTGGAAAACTTACTTTATTTTAATTTTTTGGGGTTGCAGAGTTTTGAGAACTACTTTTAGAGAACTGCTTAGTATCTAAAACAAGAGAATTGCTTTACATCTGGTGTAGCCCTCTAGTATTTGCTGACGTTAGCAGAGCAGATTAAACCAAACACATTTGAATGTATATAACATTCAAATACAGTGGATGCATCTCAGCTGGCTATATGTCGCCCTTATGCCATGTGACAAAGCTTATGACATCAGTGAGAGCAAATTCACTCATTTCAATATACATCCATCTGGAGAGAGCGCAAAAGACATTGTAATTATCACATCACCCCACGTTATCCAGGAACGATGTCGAAGCACTTTTCATGATGTTCTAGAATTTTCTACAGAATCTCATCTTATATCTGAGCTCATCAGTTAAAGAGGTGATCTCCTCCCAGTGAGATTACCCCACTGATCCCCCCTGATCTCCTATGCTCACTTCTGCTTAGCTCTCATGATTGCATAGCCAGAAGAGATGCCATTCTTTATCCCCACTGATGGCCTGGTGTGTCTACACAGGCAATGATTTAACATGTAGAAAAGCTCCTCTGAGAGGTTATGACGTTTCAGTTTTTTAAAAAACACCTACACATGGCCGCCGAAATTTTAGTTGTCCTTTCCACTCTCTCTGTGTGTCTGTAGGGACACATAGTAGCTGAAATATGACACTGGTGTCTCCCTCCATTATTTGAGTATTACTTCAGCTTGAGAGTGTAGGTCAAACAGACATTCTCCTATTTCCTGGTTTTGTATCGGGGTCTGGGGGATGAGTTGTCGTACTATGGAGTCATTTTGCTATCATCCTGATTCTGAGAAGGATGTTGTGTGTGCCCCTCCCCAGAGTAACTAGAGATGATTGGTTTTGTTAACTTGAAATTTAACCTGTTAGTAGAATTAAAGCACAGTGTTTGTTGTTCTCCCCTCTGTCTTACGGTGCAGTGGTGTACTTCTGTCTTCCATACACACAGAGTCAGTACATTCATACCACTTTTTTTTTTCCAAATATATTTCATGCTATTTTACATATTTAGCCTGCATAAGCTCTATATCAAAAGAGTGTTTTTGAGCTTTGTGAGCTCGGTTGCTAGAAGCTGTGTAGCTGCCAAAGAAAGAGGAACATTTATACCTCTGTTTATTTACTTAGCCCTAAGTGCGATTCCCTCCCATTGTTGATCTAGTTAAAAATGGGCGACTTTATCTGTACAACGATTCTGTCAAACTGAACGGGGGTGGCCCTGATTGGATTCTTCATGGTAAAAAAAAATCCAATTAAGGCATGGGCGCCCGGAGCCAGACTCGTCAAGATTACCCGTTTTCCCCAAACCCAAAGTCTGTCCTGGGAGAATGCGATAAATCCACCCCCTTAATCTCCTGCAACCTCACTGGTTACAGATAAACAAAAACAACATGACTCCCATTACAGTACCCTCTCTGGCCTACTTCATACTTCTCACCTCACGAGTCTTAGTTGTCTGGCAATATCGGGCTAAGCTGCATCAACCCCAATATAATGTTCAGCAATACTTAGACTTGAACTTTGAAGTCTGTTTTTGTCAGTAGCAAACTGAAACAACTGACTGGAAATAGTTAGGTTAGCGAGTTTGTGGGAGTAGTTAGCAGGTATGTACGCATATTTTGTGTGAGTGTTTGACTGTGGTCTGTGATCTCTGTGACAGACAACATTTCGTGTTAGTTCATCAAGCTGACGTCCATGGTCAATGGCTTCATGTTAACAGCCCTTGAATGTGTCTTTTCAGATGTGTTTTGCAATCCCCTGTTTCTTTGAAATGTAAAACCTTCAAGAACTAAACCAAAACAAATTTCCAGAATAAGGGGTAGTTATCACCATTCACACTCACCAGTCTTTTTTTTTTTTTTTCTGTGGTGAATAGCATGACTTCAGTGTGACGTGTTGCACGGCGCCCTTTGGATGAGAGAAGACATTCTCTCCCACAAGTGAGATCTCTGATATTAACCCCCAGCCCACTTCACTTCCTCCCTTAGAACTGAGGTCACGAAGCCTCTGCATGCCCTGACCCACTGCTGTGCTACCTACAGACTTTTCAAAGCTTCCACATCAAGTGCTGCTCTCTCATGGAATCTGTACGATATGGCAGAGGCTCTTTGAAGTTACTTGGCTGGAAAAGGGCATATTGTAGAGCTGTCTGTGGTTGTTGGCATCATGCAACATGACACGATTTCTACTGGCAAGCTATATAAAGGTGAATGTGAGCAGTCAAACTTTTTTTTTTTAATAAATAATGAATATTCTTTAATAAATATGCTTTAAAAATGGCTTGACACCCTAGAAAAATACTATATGTGCAAAAGGTTAAACTAATTGCAGCTTCTTTCACTCAGTGGGAATCTTAAGCGAAGGTACACAGTGGAGATGGAACACATTATTCATTTTCGTTTCATTCTCCATCTTAAACAGAGCTCAGCGTGTGGCTTCATCTTTTATTGAAGTACATTTATATGACATCATAATGCCTCCAAACTTTATGGACTTCAGCACCCCGGAGTGAATTTGAAGGCAGTAAATGAAAGTAAATGTTTACTGTTGCTCACTTTGTCATTGAAATCCCTCCTTTGAGTCCAGTGCTCACCAGGGTATAGCCCTTTGCTGGACCTAAATGGTGGTGTTAATCTTAGTGCATGAGCAAAGGGTCGGAGCAATGTTAAAGAACAGAAAGAGTCTGTGACCAAGAAACACCCCTCTGTTACAGGGCACGCTGTCACACTTATGAAATATGGGTCTGGCTTTGATGATACAGACAATGTACCTGCAGGGGAGCAAGAGCTAATGCTTTCATTTGGGTGTTCAAAACTTCAGACCTATTGTTTGCTTTGAATGTGGACCATAAAATGCTAATATATTAGCAAACTCTGCACTTTGGAGTGATGAGAAGAACAAGTGATGTTGTTCACTATGGGTTTAATGTTTACTCCACTAAAAAAGTCTAGCCCTTGGAATCGAGTGAAATTCAATTCAATTAAAACTGATGCGTTGAATTTTCACTCTTGTTTTGATGGATGTGTCCTCTTATCCCCTTAGTTATTCTCTGTTACACATGGCACATATTCCTATATCTTGTGTGCATCTTTTTTAGCCTAACTGATTGCACCTGCTGAAATAAGCAGCATTATGGTGAAAACCTATGGAATCCTATGGGGAAACTGCGGCGTTCACTTTCTGAGGTCTCTTCCACTAGCAGCACTGCCTGTTTGTCCAGTGTTATTACAGGTCTGTATCTCCAGGCAACCATCTTTAAGTGTTTAGGGGATAAATCCTCCTTTCCAGGAATCATCCTTTGGATTCTGGCAAGCAATTTTTCCTTCAACCAGAGCAGAGAATATTACCCGACTGTTGGGAAATCGCTCTTGATGTGCAATTATTTTGCTGCTCGTAATAATCTGCCCCCTTTCCAATTTCACTAATGCCTTCTGGAGCTTCGGGCATATAGCACTGAAAATCCATCGGCCCTCGGTTATAAAACAGTGGTTTTCCAAAGGAGTATGACGTCGTTCATTTTGTTGATATTTTACATAACCATACCAAAATATTGGTATTATGATATTTGTAGAATGCGTGTTTTATAGTCCCCGATGCAGCATTCCAAGATAAATTCTCTGTTATTGAATGGTTCTGTGACAATGCTATGGTCGAGTTTTCTTTTCTTTTCTTTTTCTTTTTTTTTTTTTTTTGGGAATGAACAGTGTTCCTGGCAGAGGTTAGCAGGGTAGCCTTGAGTGCACTGAGGCGTTCCAAATGTGTGAATGACAGAAAGAGCTTAGATGAAAGCTCTTTATGGACCAAATGCTCCACTGTGATGGAAATCCACTCTTTGGCCCAAATATGTAATGTCGTAGCCTCCCTTTTTTGAGGCCTTTGATTCATATGGTTATGAAGTTCTGCTCAATTGAGTGACTGGACGAAATGAGGAATCCCTTCTTGAACACATCAAGGGCCGTATAGATGTGACAGAGTCAGTTTGATTGACGTGTTGGTGCCTCTTCTTGTTAAAAACGAAAGAGCCGTTGAAATCAAAGTCTTTTACATAAGAGAGGGCCATCACATTACCGCAACTCATGTCTCTGCCCCCAAAATCAGTAGAAAACTCATGTTTTTTTTTGTTTGTAATGCTGAATTTAGCGATGCCACAATTTTATTCAACATGAAAAAAAAAAAAAAAAAAACCTGGCCGTAATATTTGACCTCTTTTTTGACCAGTGTTTATTCATCACTAAACACTGAGCAAATGTATGACTTCTCTGTGAGCCAGTTCCATCATTGTTAGGAAACAGGTCATAACATTGTGGTCCAATATGAGACAATGATTCATTTCCTGTATGTGCAGTATTGGCATCATTGACTGTGGTTCTGCATTGATTCCCCTGATATTAGCCTCCCTTGCCCTGTGGAATACCAATCAATGTTTTTTGTTTGCAGTGGACAGTCAGGCTCTGTGTGTCATCTGCTCCATGTTACGGAAGCCTTTTATTAGTATGAGAACCACGGAAGCTCATTAACTCATTAGTCGGTGACCGTGAGGGAGCAGTTAAGTGGCTTAAGGCATGGTATTCTGCCATCCATTAGTGTCATCCATTGCTTAAACACCACACTCGGCTAAACATTACAAATGCAGAGCATGGATATGTATCTCTAGTATTTAAAATTTTAACCATCATTGCACAACCTTAAATCTGCAGTCAAATGGCATAGCTAAGACTTGAGTAGCTCCACTCAGAATATGGCATGTCTACATATAGATGAATGGAATCACTTTATTTATGTATATGTGGAGTTTTGAATAAGATCAAAGAGTATCAGAATTATTTAATGTTATTCTGTCTCTACCATTGGAAATTCAGTTAGGGGTTTGCTAGTTCTTTTTTATTTCCTGTGTATTTACTCACTCTCTGTGGAGACCTTTCCCCTCACTCAACACCCACGCTTTCCCCTCCCTCAGCATCCACGGCTGAAGTGCCCTTGAGCACGGCACCTAACGCCCAACTGCTACCACTGCGGCTGAAGCGGCTGCCCACTGCTCTGGGTGTGTGTGTGCTCACTGCTCCTTGTGTGTGTGTGCTCATTGCTTACTGCTCCTAGTGTGTGTGTGTGTGTGTGCGTGTGTGTGTGTGTGTTGACTGCTCACAGATAGGTTAAATGCAGATTCCTAATTTCCCTTGGGATTAATAAAATTAAATTTTTTTTTAAAAAAAAAAGGGTTGTTGCGATTCTGTCACCATGTGATTGAGATTTCCAATTGATTCTGTTGTTATTGCAGTGTTTTCAGTGAGTGTTTGGTCCTTATATTGCTGATTAAGCAGAGCAATAAAGCACTTTTTCCCTTAGCTTAACTTTATGTTTAATGTGGCTGTTGCTATAATGATCTCTCATTACATTTTGAATCTTATTGTTGTAGAACAAGTCTACTTCTATTGTCATAATGCAGTTTTTATATCCAATGACTTCTCATGTTGGACACTACTTTTAGTTGAGTGTAAAGTACAGTTAGTATTGTTATAAAACATATACTTCTTGGTTCCTTGTGAAACACTATTTGCTGAGGGAGCTCTTCACCAAGGATTGGCTGTGTATGCTCAGTTACATCTGTCCAGACTGCGTCTTGATGTTGAATGGGTGACCTGCTGGGTTCAGTCAGTGGCAGTTCCATTGTCTGGTCCACACTCTGAGGAGAAGACGGGCCCGGCCCAGCCATGGGGCAGCGCTTGTGGGCCACCACTCGTCTGTGTCACGGTCAAAGCTTTGCTTGTCTATTCACCGATTGCTTGTCCATTTTTCCCTCTGAGGAGAACAATGCATTTTTACCATGCCATAGAGTCATTACTGCTCTATGGAGCTACAATACTGGGAAACATCAGAAACTGTTTACCATGAGAAAAAGGGACTCTGACTTGCCATGCCTGTCACCCTGTGTGCCTGATTCATTAATGTGAGTGCAGACCTCATGATTGTATGGTTACGGAGAGGTGTTGTATTTCTTTCCCCCTGACGGTTAGTAAGCTTGCGATAGGTATTGTGTTTCTCCCTCCTGATTGGTCAGCTTGGATAGTTATTGTCCCTTTGGAGGAAGTGGATGGTAATATGCTGGTCCTTACTTTTGGGTTCAGAATCAGGAAGTGCTGTCTTAGAGGAGTCATAGGGATTACAGTGGGGGATAATCACATTGTTGTGTGGCAGTTGTATATAGGCTGGCCTGTTTGGAAGGGTGGTGACAATAGACACACACAAAGATTGGAAAGCCATGTGCTTTCAGTCTATGGAGCAGCTAACTCCGAGTCCCACAGGAATGGATTAAAATGCAGATTAAACTATCGGTCACACTGCCCCTGCAGAGATCCTTTTTAGTAACACTGTTTGGATAGGTGTGCTACCCCAGGAAGTTATTTCTGATTTTTTTTTTTTCTTGGTGAATTGCAGTGTTAGCGTAGACCTTTATAAGGCAATGATAACTAATGCTGTTCAGAGCACAGCTGTCATCATAAACATTAAGCAGTGTTCCTAATAGTGTCTTTGCTCATATGAGCAAAGTAAGAAACTTTGTGGAAGTTTCTTAAATTCAGATTCAGTCGATAGGTGTGTGAAGGCTTGAGTAAACAACATTTGAGCTGAGTGCTTGAACAAATGAACATATATGTTTCGCAGTAAAAGAAAACTGTCTTTGATAATGTAACAGCTTTCCACCTCATGGCAAATTAGCATCTTTTGTGCTTAATTATCCCTAGTTTATGTCATGCTTCGGAGCCTGTCTAGCCAGTGGATTTGGTCCGGTGCACTTAAACTAAACTGAAATCAAGGGACAACACTCCAACTGCTTGATTAGCCCAAGTGTTTATCTTAAGGCTTAAACTCCTTCACATTTTTCTTATCTGCTAATTGATCGATGGAGCAGAGTTTTAGCTCATGACCGGGAGGCACCAGTATCAAATCCCCCTGGATGGTCAATCAGTTAACCAGAAGAAGCCCTTTCAACAAGAGCAGGATGGAGACTAGGACCATTGGGATCAGTCACCATACTCCACTTTTGAAGGTGATCCATTCTGACAAGAGTCCTCCAAGACTCCCCTGAAGATGGGGACGGCTCTCTCTGGAAGGGCATTAGCAAACGTCAGAGCCCCTTTGGCTGGAGACGTCCACTCTTAGGGACAGAGCTTCATTATTTTCACTCTTTAAGGTCAGAGTGATAATTTACTCCTGAGAGGCAGATGTTTCTGTCTCAAAACTGCACCTGCCGGGATGGAGTGGTCGTATTTCGACCATTCATTGTGCAGCTGACTAAATAAATGTTTAGCTACATTCGGTACAATCAGAGTCTGTTTAAATACATTTGTGTTCACCTGTTGGTTGGGAAATGTTTAGCATGCAAACATATTCAATATTTGCATGGATATCTTTCATGGGCTCTAGTTTCTGTAAGTCAATTTACCTCAGCAATTAGTATCTTTGTGCCACCTTTTGAAACGTCTTTAAAATGCACTGAAGGATCAGTGAGTCAGTGAAAATCATCTATCATCTTTTCCTGTCTAATTCCACACCGTGCTCTCAGGCTTAATAAAATGTATTTGTTGCACCTGTGAGCAGGTGGCAGGGTATGTCCTACTGATGTTTTGCTGATTGGGAGGAAGACGAGCAGTGTGTTCCTCCCCTCATTCCCTCTCTCCCTCTCTCTCTCTCCTTCTCTGTATTTCTCTCTCATTCACGCACTCTGAGGGTTGAGGATGACTGAACATATGGCACAGATGCTTGGGGAAACTGTATTAGAGTGTGTTCAAGCTCCACTGGAGGGGGATTAAAATGCTCTTGTCTTTTAAGCTATCCAACTGGAGATCTTTTGTGTGAATAGAGCAAGCTAAAATGGGAAGAGTCTTCCTGTCCTCATTTTCTGCCTATTCATTGAACTGAATGAGTAATTTTTCATGTTAATGATGTCAGGAATATTCATACATATTAGCAAAGGAAGAAATTATTTTTTTCTGGTACATGAGCTTAAATTCATATGCAGATTTTTTAAACAGAAGGCTAAATTGGAGCAAGGTTTAAAGATAGTACACACACCCACACTCACTCACTCACGCTGATGTATAAATGCACCATTCTGCCTTAACATTTCCAAGAACAGCACAGCATGTGTGTGTTTCAGCATGAAGGCCATTTCATTGTCACAGAACCTGATGTAGATAATTTTACAAACTGTCAATCATTGTAAACACGAGTTGCTCTTGTCTCTGAGTGGAAACCTTACATGAACCCTTTACCATCTCCATTTTCCCCTGAACATTTTAAAGGAATCCATTGGAGCCATGCCCTGTAAGTGAAGAGCCAGTGGGCTGATAGGTTCTAATCAATGCCATTGCTATCTGCATTAAAAGATGGTGTTCTGGAGAGCCATCTACACCCATCAACCTAGAAAGGAATGTCTATTTTTATAGCTTATATAAGGCTGGATGTTCGAACATCTCTCTTTGTGGGTTGGGAACTTTGAAAACAGCTTGTTTGACTTAGTTATAGTGATAAGCCAATGAAAGCACCATTTTCCCATTCTTATCATGACATCTGTCTTAAAGTGACCTATCGTGACAGTAGTTGTAGTTGCTCGTCACAGTAGTTGTTCCTATGACTGATTATGTGACATTAGTGGTCATGAAGAAATGGTCCAATTTTAGTTTGATGATGTTAATAACAAAGCCAGTCATGTCTGGCTTTTTTATTGTTAACTTCTCTTCTCAGCTTGTAACATTTCATTGCAATGCAACTTCATGATTTAAAGACTTTTAACAGATAAAAGTATTACAAAGTATAATCCTTACAGTGTGTTAAATTATTGGTCTTTAATGCATTTTCTTATTTTAGCCATGATCAATTACTGTGGTATGTTAAAGCACTTGTGAAATAGTAATTAAAAGACAGCAGTCTTTAGTTGCATTTTAATATGTGTGTCAACTCCCAAAACTAAAAATAGTTTTGCGGACAAGAAAAGATGAAGATGAAAGAGCTCTCAGATGCTCCTCACCTGATGATAAAATTTCACCTCTGAGTACATATGTGTGGAACTGTTTGCTTTTAGAGTTGGTGTGAATCAAGTACTGGGATATCTTGTTCTTGACAGCTCTAAAAATAGTGTGGCTGAATGCTGTGCCTGTGTAAAGTGTGTGGTTTTGAGTTAGAGAACCTGTCTGTTCCAGTCCTTCCACAGAACTGCCTGTCACAGAGAAGCCATCATTCAAAAAGAACCACTGGTCAGACTGGGAAGATGTGCAGGGAAAGAAAATCTGCTGGATTTACTGGACCTGGTTTAATAGCACTATTTTTCACATGAAAAGGATATATATTTGAGTGTGTGTGTGTGTGTGTGTGTGTATGTGTGTGTGTGCCTGTTCAGTCTGTAAGTTGATCCTGAACTATGCACTGTCACCATTAAGAGTGTACATTGCATTTTTTTAGGTTTTGTTGCTCTGTTTGACTATGCTAACTCACATTTCTGTGTGTGTGTGTGTGTGTGTTTGTGTTTGTCTAAATAATTAAATACAATGTAAGCCATCCCCTCAAACAGGTGCATGATCTAGTAAACAGCACCCCTCTGCCCAGGTGAACACAAAGCTCCTTAACTCTATAATTAAACATCACAGTTTCCACTCTTACTATCACAGCATGTTCTGCATCATGTGCCTGTCAACACACCAACGCGCACACGCACACACACACACACACACACACACACACACCCTCCTTTCTGATTGCTGATCAACAGACCCTGGTTATGTGGCGAGTTCATTCTGTTGGATCTGCCTGAGTGCACCCCCTCCCTGACTGGCCTTCTGTTGATCTGGTGGCAGACGTGGGACACTGCGTGCCACTGGTGACTGAAAGCAGTGTGTTATTATCCATGCGCCATCCCCTGAAGCATGGCTAGGTCGTCCCCCCCCCCCCCCCCCCCAACACTAGCTTTAGTTTCCTCCACAGCCCATAGACAGGCCAAACGTATAGAGCACGCCAGACTTGTTCTCTGTAGAGACGGCCCATAGAGGTCTGTCTGCTGCCTGTTACCTTAAGCTGCCACACTCGACTCTTGTCTCATCCTGAGACGGGACATTAGCTACCAGAGACCTGTCGTCTCCGCATGCGTCTCTGGCCAGAGTAACCCAAACCTCTTGCGATGCCTCTGTGGAATTTCACTCTCTCTCTCACTCACTCTCTCTCTCTCTCTCTCTCTGTGTCTCTTACCTACTTATACCTCTGTTATACCTCACCTCTTTTTTAACCTCTTAATTGCATATTTTTTTTCTCCTTCACCCTTAGTGAAGCCTAAGTAGTCAACTTAGTGTTTTTAGTCATTGTTTTGTTTTGTTCACCTCATTATGGTGTAACCTTTCTCTCTGTGCGCTGGAAGAGGTACTTTCCTGACTAGTCTTTCTCCTGACTTAGGATACTCTTGAACAGCCTGGCTATGTGGAGCTAAGCCAGTGAGTGACACATCTCACTACAAGAGAGGTGAGAGAAGGAGAAAGAGAGAAAGAGAGAGAGAGAGAGAGAGAGAGAGAGAGAGAGAGAGAGAGAGAGTGAGAGAGAGGATTGTTGATTTCACCCAGCTGTTTACTGTATTTGTATAGGAGCTTTGGGGTATTTTCGTCATGGCCAATAAAGCAAAACAGAACTATCGCTTTATGAAACATGTGCTTGTGTGAAATTAATTGCCTATTTATAACCATTAGCTACAAGGCTGCAGGGAAGGAAATTATTTCTGGTGTTAGAAATGGTGTATTTGTGGTTGAGACGCTTAAGTCCACATAAGAAATCAAGCAAGTAGTCATCCATTAGTCACATGTTATACTGAGAGAGGGAGAAAATTCCACAGTTTCCAAGGTGACACAGTAGTTCAGCTATTTCAGGTCCATGAGTTTTAGCGATTACCTCTACATTTCCAGTGCACTAACTGTGGCCTCTGTAGGTGTGCTACACCTAATGTATGACATTGGTTGTGACCTCTTGGCTACGGGAAGTATTTTTGTGCTGTT
This sequence comes from Chanos chanos, assembly GCF_902362185.1. Taxonomy (NCBI): domain Eukaryota; kingdom Metazoa; phylum Chordata; class Actinopteri; order Gonorynchiformes; family Chanidae; genus Chanos; species Chanos chanos. Next base: position 34,582,836 of record NC_044499.1, on the reverse strand, counting down.
GCTGAGGAAACAGATGGTGAGAAAGCATGGCTGACAACCGACAACCTGGCTAAGGAGTGCCTTGTATTCATTTAGGGTTGTGTGTGTGTGTGTGTGTGTGTGAGAAGCCTGCTCAGTCCCAGTACTCTGTCTTTAATATCAACATATGCAGGTCACATAGCTATATGTAGATACAGACCAGTTTGTCTGAGTCTCTTCGGAGCAAAAGAGGACACTTGAGACTGGGGGCTGATCTTGATTTGGCAGCTGTATTCTGTGTGGTCTAACGGGGATAATCAACAGTGTGTGTGAAACACTTCATGCTGGATGCTGCATTGATCCAGGAATAGGCAACAGAGGGAGAGAGGGAGAGAGAGAGAGAGAGGGAGGGAGCGAGAGAGAGAGAGAGAGAGAGAGAGAGAGAGAAAGAGAGAGAGAGAGAGAGAGATAGATGGAAGTATGCTACACTTGAAAGCCCTGTAAACATGTTTGTATGTCTGAACCTAGTCTGTATTGCGATGTGGCCAAAAAAAAAAAAAAAATGACTTCTGCCATGAAAAAGCAATTTACCAAAACACAGTTGATTTTTGATATGTAGGCGCATGTGTTTTTGTTTTTATCTATTCCTGTAACCTACTCCCTGGACCTCGTAGCGTTTCTCTTTGGTTGTAATTGCTGTTTTGCTATGTCTTGAGCATAACAGTGAAGGTAATTCTTTCCATTTGGTTTCAGCTTTGAACGACCAATTAGCTACTGTATGTTCAGAAACTACATTTGAATAGCAAAGACTGCCACACTCTTCATCTATCTCTGTATTCACAAGCTGCGCAATATTGAATAATGGCTTAACAAGCTCAGTGGTATTTCAGTTGCAAATATGGAATATAATAATGACACAGAGGGACTCTGTCATGTCAGCAACCCAAGGGAATGAGGTCACTTGCGTTCCCTGGGATCCCTAGGCGGTGACACCACTGGGATGAAAGCTTGTGAATCCCAGTTGCAGGAACCATGATGTGTGAAGCAGCACCCCTACCAGCACAAGACCACCTATCTTTTAACAGGAGAATGACCTGGAATCAGTTTTTTTTAAATTACATTATGTTAGCAGAGGTGACATTTCTTTTTTAGAGTTGGGCAAAAATTGGGTGGGCATATAACAGACTTTTAATTAAGGCTAGCAGGGGTTGATTGTTGATCTTTTGCTGGTCTATGTGCTGTGATAACTCACTCTTGTTGTTGTGGTTGGGAGGGGGGGGGGCAGTAATGAAGATATGTGGTCTGACACGGCCTGGAAAGGTGTGTGTGTGTGAGTGAGTGTGTGTGTGTGTGTGCGAGCGCAGTTTGTAACATCACAGTGTCCTGGTTTCACACCTGTAAGCTTGTCACGCTTCCTCTCCGACTTCTGTTTCAATTGACCTGTTCCCACCGGTGTGAAGAATTGAATTTTTATACACTCACACTTTCTTTGAAGTTGTCTGTCATCCATAACATGGTGAGATATTGCTACACAAATTTTGTGAACAACAAAGAGAGTGTTCTGTTGAAATTTGAGTAGTGTTTTCTGTATCATTCTCACACAAACAAAAAGCAAGAAATCTGTGGATGCCATTTTTCATTTTTGTTTTGTGTGTTGTGTAGAGAACAACGTCGATTTGCTCCCATTTTCTCAGCCTCAGTTATTTGGTTGATGTGTGCCTGCATTTGCATGCGTTATCTTTTTGTTTGTCTGTTCTGGGTCGTCAGCTTCCACAGTGATGGGGGAGTGAATAACGGCAGTAAAAGTTTGTCTTTAGATGTGATTCATAGCTCAGGTTGTTAAACTCCCTCTCAAAAGGCTTCACTAAACCTAAATCTTTAATGGCCTTCAGGGACTGTGTCAGGGTGTTCGACCTTTCAGGAGTGATGCCTGTTAAATCATGCTGATGTCAAACATGCATTTTCACAGGACTGCCGGGAATCGTTACCCAGTTTCAGTCACACATTAACACAGTTTGCCTTAACACCTAAATCCCATTAAGTTCATTTTGTGCTTGGTAAAGTATGTTATTTTATTCATGTGTGTATATGTACTACTAAAATCTCTTGTCTTTATACTCAGAAATAATAAAAATATGGCTTAAAATCAGAGAGCTGCATAATTTTTGCATCCAATTCAAATATTTTATAACATTTAAGTGCATAGATGTCAAAGTTGTATTTAGGAATCATTTGTATTTAAGCATATAATGTCTAATAATTTGCCCCTTTCACATTGGAAAATCAATTTCAGTGTTTTTAGTTCACATTGTAGAAAGTAACATGGGTTTTCGAAACCCTCTTTGTTACACGGACAATAGTTATTTATTTGGACCTATAGTTCAATTCTGAACTATCATTTTGTGTTTGTTGAAAGTGTTTACAGAGAAAATGGTCAGCACAGAGGAGCATTATTTGAACACCATTAAGTTCCAATAGCAGCATTAATACAGAATAAGGCTGGAATGAGATGGCCCAGTACACAGAGAGAGAGAGAGAGACACACACACATCAAAGACTGGAGCAGGGCTGTTGAAGAGACCCTTCACCCCACTGAAGTCTCCCAATGTATTAGCATCTGAATGCCCAGCTGACATTTTTTGGCATATCACCAGGTTTCTGTTTATTTACTAGCAGATGAAAGGACAGACCTTCTTTTAATTACTGTGTTAGCTTGTGTGGGGAAACCTACACCTGTGTGTCCATATTGTATATCTGAAGTTTGTGATTTAATTAGGGAATTGCGGTTCATGCCGTGGGTCTCTGATATTTGCATCATTAGAGAGCTGCTTCTACTTAGAGAGTGGAGCTACAAGATTCAAGGCTATTTAAAGTGTGTTAGAATGTCGTACAGCCGCCCCAGGAAATAACAGGGTCCTTTTGTTTGATATCTTGTTAACTTGGTCTATTGAATTCAAGGTGAAATACGATACAGGACAGCTAAAGCTCTTAACCCAATCAAAGACCAGACTGTGGGTGGTAAAAAATTCAGACTCAAAGGCATTACATGCCCTTTTAGTTTTGTGGTACTTCTTTCTATCTTCCTTTCTGCTGTCTCTCTCTCTCTCTCTCTCTCTCTCTCTCTCTCTCTCTCTCTCTGTCTCTCTGTCTCTCTCTCTCTCTCTCTCTGTCTGTCTCTCTCTCTCTCCCACAGTCTCTCTCACTCTCTCGCTTGTGCACACGCACACGCACACACACCAACACACACACACGCACACACATACACACACGCACATTTGAGTGTCAGATTTAGTAAATGGTCCTCCTCTCGGAGCCATGGAAACCAATCCGGACCATTCTTTTGTGAGTGTGTGTGCATGTGTGTGTGTTTGTGTGTGTGTGTGTGAGCGAGTGTGTGCTGGGCATGTTTAGATTTAAAAAGCCAATGAGGGGCCGGGTTGACCCCCGTGTCCTTACTCACAGACTTAGGTTGTAATTCATTGAAATTTCCCTTAAGGCCTTGATCATTGTTTTGCCTTTGTATCTAAGGCCATTGGTTAAGATACAGAGGCTATCACTAAGCTGTAGGCTATAGGTTGTTCATAGAAATGTGCCTGCCTTCAGTATTACTGTAGGCTCAAAAGCCCCGTGGATGAATTTTATCTTTTCATTCATATCATTCGTGATATATTGACAATAACTCCCAAAATCCCATTCAAATTAGCCTACATTTGACTCATTGTTCCGTGTTAAATAGAGAAGATTAGAACGGCACTGATATTAAACCTTGGCTTCATAAAACAATTTTTATGGTAAAAATGAGCTTGTAAAGAGCTCTCTCTCTCTCTCTCTCTCTCTCTCTATCTGTCTTTCACTCTTTTGGTTCATTGTGCCAAAGCTCCATGCTGCCAAAAGTTATTTGGACTCAATTAAACACTACAGCAAATAGACATGTTCAATGCATTACAAGGGGTCTCTAAAATGCCTGCATCGATTGTGTTTCTGAATCAGACAGGGAACTCCTTTGAGGAGACATCTGGCACTTTACAAAGGATGAGAACCATGAGTGATCACCTCTTAATGGATATTAGCAATATTTGTGAAAACCATTTCTTGTTTGTATACCATGACAACCAGACAAAAACACCAATTCATTCTAATATGCCCATTGCTTTCTTTGTTACTTTAGCGGAACAACAGTAAAGTATTTCAGAGTTATGCCTTCTGTAAAGCCCACTCCAGCACCCTTGAGAGTATTCAAAGTCTCATTCTCTCTGTCAGCCAATCACACTGGATTCCCATTCAGCTGGGTGAAAAGGGAACCCCATAGTAGCTGTCCCTCTACCTCCATCAGACACACACATACAGAGCTACCGCTTCCTCCCACACACACACACACACACACACACACACACACACACACACCGTCTCTAGAGTGTTGCTCCCATAGAAAACCAGCACTCCTGGGTTTCAGTCTGAAATTTGGGACTGACCAAAGAAATTGCCGGTGAAATATGGAGCTCTCACAAAGCCCAGACATGACGGCCGTCTTGTCACAGTGGGAGTCTGAAGGGGAACTGGGTCGTCAGAGGAGTGCCTAGTGTTCCTGCTCCCCAGTTCCTACATGTATGAACAGTTCCCCCCCTCAGAGGTACTCAATCACAGGGCAACACTCAAAGACCCACGTCCCTTTAACACTTACATCATATCTGACTCCATACCTCACAACTATCAATCATCGTTTGGCAAGACGATGAGATGTTTCAGATTCTTTTTTTGTGAGACAGCCATTCCTAAGGAACATGCCTCTATGAAGTTAAATGGGGCGTGAAGGAAAAACTTTTCATATGCTATACCGTTTTCACAGATGTCGCAATTGTTTCTCTGTCACGCAGTGACTGGCTAAAAATATTTATTGAACACTGCCTCAGTTGTCTCAGCATTAGGCTCTATAGGAGCTCAAAGGAGTCCATCAGCATCTTGTATATTTATGAAAGATTCTTATTAGAAATACAGTGTTTCCACACAGCAGCAGGTGTTTCTGCAGCTTAGCATTTCATTTTTGTTAAGTTATTCTTTATTTGACCTATTTTTAGTATGTCCCTTTTCCAGGAGTGACCTTGTGCACCATTACTGATCATATTCGCTTCACTTACCTCAGCTCTGCTGATTTGATCTTTTTTAAATTTTCATACACTTGCTTTTAATTGACCCTGCAGACATGTTGACATCTTAAGTTGGGTTTGAGCAACTGCTCACGTAGGAATTAAGTGGAGATTTTCCAGAACCCGGCGATATGGATCGCTGCTTGTGTAATGAAGCCATTTACCGTGTTCTCCAAGCACTGCCGTACCTTTACCCACACGGGCGCAATATAGCTGTTTCGAAACAGAGGTGGACAACTAAATTTGAAATGACAATGAAAAGTTGTGAAAAACAAAATTGTAGTTCTCCCGAGCATCAAATCATTGTCCTGTGTAAAATACAATGTGCTTTGAGAGAGATTATGTTTCAGGTTTTTTTTGTGCCCTTGTGAAAGGACGCATAATCCAGGGCTAAGGGAAAAGAGAATAGGGGCTTTTTCAAAAGGATCGCACCCACCATTGTTGAGCAGCACAGCCAAAGCTAACGGACGTCAAAAGGCTTTCTCAAATCAGTCTTCTTAATGGTAGCAATAATATCAGTCAGGAGTCGGCAGTAAACAACCTTGTCATGCATCTCAGTCAACTAGATTGAATTGCATTGAACATCTGTTGAGTGTTGGATTTTTAGGTGGGGTTGTTTTGTCTGTGGTAGACCATTTTAATGGGAAAGGAAGTCTGAAATGTTCGCCCTAAGGCTTCTGCTTTCTTTTTTTTATATTTTGTTAGATGTGGTGTGACCTTTGTGTGGTGTGACCTTTGTGCAAATCGTTTAGCTCAAAATCTATAGGATCTATATTTATGAAATATCAGGTTATTTTTCAACTTTATTGCTCTGATCAATTAATATGAGTAATTAACAATAATAAACATGTTTAACTGATATTAAAGAAATTAGGTCCCTCAAAATCCACAAACTTTCTCGATTCTGCTGGCGCCCTCATGATACCAGGAAATGTTTAACCCCCATTGTCCTGAGACAAAAGGTTGTTTTAATCCCACTGTGAGAGCGCAGTAGTGGGAGGGTCGGGGTAGGACGGTCTGCTCTCGGTCTTTGCGAGTGTGTGTGCGAAATGTCATAGCTTTTCACACACGCAGGAACTGTCAGAGTGCGACGTGGTGCGACGATTGGCAACAACGTTTGTGGTTTAACTCTTATCGGACGAAATGGGCATTGTGGGAATATGTAGAAGAAGATCGTAAAGTTTCAGGTAATAACGTGTTCGATGCAAATGGTTTTGAACAATGTTGGTACTCATGCTGATTTGTTTCGTTCGGATGTGTAGAGAGTCATTTTTAGCGGGTTGAGTAAATATACTATGGATGGAGCGCTTTCAATAGGAGGTGCGCTCACAAGGCGGCCCTGTCATTCATATTTCATAATTTTGAATGCGATATATTTGGCCAAACTTTGGAGTCGCACGAATTCGTGATCTTAGAACTTTTTTTTTTAAATTTCACTATTGGAATTCTTGGTCGTGCAATTTTTCTGAGGTTCATTTAATTCACGCGCCTACAGAATGTAATTATATTTCTGGCCTCCCATTAATAACGTTTGCTTGGGGAAGAGCGGTCTGCAGTACTTCATCGTAAACCCTGTGTCTAATAATTCGGCATGAATCATATGACGGGTGTTTCTGTAGGACACTTAAAAACTTGATGGGTGAACCACACGGCTTTGGAACGATGTTTGGAAAACATGTAGTCAGTGACGTTAACCGCAACTCTTAAATGCTTTATGAATAGGCAGCTTGTTCGTCAGACAAATGTTAGTGCTATGATACAAGCGCTGTTAATAGTTTTTGTAAACTAAGACGGAAACTTCTGAGTGCTTTTGAAGTGCTTTTGTCACATTACTGTTTATATGAGTAATTTAAACGTTATTACATTTTGCATGGTGTTGGAGATTTCCTTTTGACCTTACCTTCTCTTAACATCCTCCCTAGTGGTTTGACAGTGACACAGGGTTTTAATACTGTCTGTAAGAGGAAATGTGAGCAAGCTGGCCAGAAAAGCTTTTACTGACTGCATAAGCGACTGTTACCTTAAGCCGCGTGGAGAGGGAGAGATTATGATGGAAGTTTAGCCAGAAAGCATTTATCATGAATTACTCATTTGACCAAATCTAGCATCTTTAAAGGTCAGAGATGTCCCTGGTCAGTGCATGATTCATACCTTTATCAGCTACTTTTCATGCTCGCAGTTCAGATTTGTCAGGTCTTTTGGCTGCACGTGACTGGCAGAGAGATGATGATTAGAGATGTCTCTGAGCAGTATGGTCTGTCGCTTTTAATGTGATTCCAGAAATCATCCAAAATTGATGTATGCCAACTTTACACATTTTTGTTATGACCTTAGAGTCTTCATAAAGCATCTGGCAACCAGTGTTGCTCTTGACTGCATTGAAAGTCTTTGTAAGAGAATGAGAATTTAAACCGAAATCTAAACCTTAAGCTGTAAATTTACTTTGACCTTCAGAATTTATCTCCAGTTGAATGTATTCCATAAATACCTGTGTGTAGTCAGTAATCCGCACCTGCAATATGTTGTCTAGGAAATGAACTACACTCAGTGCCAGTGATATTCAAATTGTGAGTGGCCTATATGAGAAGCGAGGAAGGAGAATACTGTATGTGTTTTTACTCTAGTCGAGGTGCTCTGGTGCTTACAAAAGATGGAAAATGTGTGAATTGACTTTCCTTGGCTTGAGTAGTATCCAATTTGTTGCAGTCACCTATATGAGTAAAAACCTTACTTGCTGCGCTACTGTGAGTATGTGGGACCTACTCAATACAAGTAATACATGTTCTTTGGCTGAGCAGATCTGCCGATAAAATGAATAAATGTACTCCTACATCACTGTGGGGGAAAGGTTCCATCTCTTGGCAGGCGTTCCCTCTCTTACGTGGGCCATTCCCCTGTGACTGATGGGCTTTGCTTGAAGCAGACAGGATTAGGTTCTTCAATCATGCCGGCCATCGATTGCGCCGGGCTTACTGTGACCATGCAGTGACATAGGCATTTAAGGAGATGGCCCTAAGTCACTGGATGGCAGTCATAGAATGTAACTCATTTTTAAGACGGACAGGTCATGGATATTTGCTGGAGGTGATATACTAGATAGCACTCATTTCGCTCTTCTCTGCATTTTTATGTCTGTGTAGATGGTTTAAAATCATTGATCTTTTTGAAACTTTTTTGGTTGGGAGGGGATAGTCTTTTTTTTTTGTGTGTGGTCTGTGTTGCATTGTGATTGAACTGTTCTACAGCATGGCTTTTGGTTTATTGCGCGGGCGGAAAGTTGTGCATCTTCAATGAGCTGCTTTTAAACGTGTTTGCAGATGCTATATAAGATTGTCTCTCATGCTGAAAGGTTGCAATACAAAAAACAAACAAACTGTGAAATAACATCCACTTCAAAGAGCCTGTCACCCAAATACACATGATATGCACCATTTTTTTCCATATAAAATTCTGAGACAATCTGAAAACTTTGTCTGAAGAATCATTTGTCATGTTAAGAGATACTTTTGAGATGTTTGTTCTCTGCTGTCACTATTGCAGCTGACACATATTTTTCACTGTAGCAAGGTACTGTAAGACCATGTCGTAATATCTCTCTTTTGAATACGTATTCTTCTGATGTGATATAAAACCACAACAATCATCCTCATGTATCAGTATGGATAATTTATGATCCTGTGAAATATGTGTCATGATTCAGTTCAGTTCAAACTTATCCTGTGAGGAAGTGGAAAACACAAAAAAATGACAACAAACTGTGCTTTTAACAATCATTTTTTTGGTCTTTCAGGTTTCATACTCCTGCTGAGAGTTCTAGCAACAAACGGTTTGTCTGTAGCGAGTAGAGGAAACAGTACTTTTTCCGGTAAGCCAACAAACGATGTCAACATTTTACGATAACCTCTGACTTTTTGTTCTCCTGTCCTACTCCAATATGTCGTAGTATGCCATGATGTAATTCACTCACTTGGTATGGCTGCCCCCCAAAATACTTGGAATATTTGAAGGGTTTGGCACATTCAGTCATTTGTAATAAGGACAAACAAGATGATTTTAATGTGAGCTCTGAATGGATCCCACTGTCAAGTCTCAGTATTCCTCTATGTGTGGGCGGAGGGGGAAGATAAGACTCTGTATCCACAGTGTGTTACTGAAATATAGTGTATAATGGTGTTCAAGATTTCCCTTTAGTAGAGTGAGAAGAGGATGTCGAAGCTTATTTGCACAGGGTTTTTTTTTTTACCTCTGTGTTCAGAAACTGTCAGAGCCACATCATTTTTGTGTGATATATATTTTGTTTTTGATACAACAGGTTATACATGAAAACTTGAAAATACAGTTATGAAGGATTGTATGATTTTAAAAGAGAGAGGTTTTAATGGATCACACTGTGGAAGTGTTGTCTGTATGGTAAAAGTATTCTTCAAGTTGTCAGGTTTTTTTTTTTTAACTCATTTGTTCCTCCCACTGAGACCAAGGACCTTCAGACTTGTGGCCAGATTAAAGACATGTCTTTTAGCATGTGGTCTGCAATACCATCTTTTAGCACACACTAGTGCTTCAGTGGATGTGGTAGTTAGTATCCAGAGTTCTGTCATTCCAAACTTTCAGGTCTTTCTGCTGAGTACCTACTCTGTGTGTCCTCTCTAATGGTCTCTCGTCTGCCTTTGACAAAATCACATCACCAATCAAACCAACATTTTTGGGATGTCCTATTTACCCTTGAATACTCCCATACGCCTTTTACCAATACAATACGTCCTAACAACACCGATCGTACTGAACTGTCCAAGGCAGCAGACAGTCGATAGACACAGTCTAGTCCGTCATTTAGCCTTTTTTTAGTCACTCAACACCATAAACACCCTCTTGTTTCTACTCTCTCAGTGTGTTTTACTCCATCAGAGTCAATACAGCTGTGCTGCAGGCACAGGATGGCTGAGTCCACACATTTCAGAGAGAGAGAGAGAGAGCAGCCACATAGAGACAGAGTATCAATAGAAAATGTGTGTGCGTTCAGTCTGATTCGGCAGTTTTGAAAAACACTGAGGCGGAAGGGCTTTGTTCGAGCACGTATTCAGAGAAAGGGCCCACAGAAGAGGATCCTCTGCAGTCTCTGTTTACCACCGTAGCCTCTTTCACGACTGCCTTGCTCCAACATTTTGTGTTCATATGTTTTGTTGACAACAGGGGGTGAGGAAGAAGTGAGATGAGGAATAGAGTTTGTGCAAATAAGCTGCAGCAGTTATGACAGACGTCATGAATATACAAAGCGTGCTTTGCATTTAAAGTGGTTGTGTATAGCATGTGGCCTAAAAAAGAGACTTTCAAAAAGTTTGCATACAACAGATGTGCAAATTAGAATGAATCTATTTTTGGGTGCCTGATTCAGTAAACATTTAGTAGTATGTAATAGTTTGCCACATTGCATATAAATGTCTTGTGAAACATATGGTCGAAGAAAAGAAAATATATGCTTTTACTTCGTCTTCCACTGATTTCTCAGTATTTGTGAGAAATGCATACATCTGATCAATTCAAAATTGTATTCCCTGCTTATTCCCTGCATGGTTTGAGCCACATGCTTCAAAATAGTGCATGGGAAACGAAGAAATGCCGAAACATTTGTTCATTTATTTGAACATTAAGTTCTCTTTAGTCAGTTTAGTGCAGTAAGGACAGACACTCAATACGTCTCTATTTCTGATATGCCCTATATCCCAAAGTTTCTGTATCTCACAGGCGTTTCACATGTCTGAGTGTAGTGTGTGTGAGAGAGACTCAGGCTCATAGCATGAATGGGCAGCTTGCTCTCAGCAGGTGAGAAGCCAGTACGATTGCCCAGCACGTCCAGGATTAGCACCAACTCATAGATCTCATGTAAACCTTCCATGACAGCTGGGGCAGAAAGTCGTGAGTGGAGTTATCTAGCCACAACACAGAGAGAGAGAGAGGGAGAGAGCGAGAGAGAGAGAGATTGTGTACTTCCAAATCCACATCCAAATCTACCTCCAGACTTGTATGGATCTGCTCTTGGACAGCTTCAATTGGCATGGGGTTTTGGTTGACAGATGATGTACAGTGGAGCTAGAAAGTCCTTTCATATCCATCCATCCATACATACATCCATACATCCATACATACATACATGCCTTTTATACACACACACACACACACACACACACACACACACACACACACATTGTTTTTCCATTTCATATCGTGATCACTTAATTACTTAAGCAAATCACTCAAGGTATTTATGTGATGTGCAACCTCAAAGGGACGATGTGGTTGTACAGACAAAGGGACTGTAGTCTTGCAAGATCAGCGAACTGGAGTCCTAATTCATGCTGACATTAGTGAGGAAGTGCCACAGTTTTCTGGAGACATGGTCCTCTCTCAGTGAATGTGTGATCTTCATGTGCGCAGTGTATTGAAAATCTTTTGATTTATGTAGTCATAAAGACATAGAATCTAATTTGCAACATTAAGGGTTTTGCTTACGTGGATTTCTCATCAATTCTGCATGATTTATCTGCTGCAGTTTGTTGACTTTCACTTTACCACAGTGTAGATGACATGATGCAAGTGTTAGGGTTTACATAATACTGTTGAGCTCCAAATGGTTGTACTGAGATCATACCTGCTAAGATATCCCCTGCATATGTGAATGGTTTTGAATTGGAGCTCTTAAGTTATTTCTGTTAGGTCCAATTTAAAAATTGAAAAAAGTGCTGTTAACATGATCCATTTTCTTCTTCTTCTTCTTTTTTTTTTTTTGCTCTTTTTGGTTGAGTGGATTGACCTCCTTAAAGTAATGCTTACACTTATCTATGTTAACATAGCTAATACAGTGGATCTGTGAACACTGGATGACCTCATTCTGTGTGCTCATAGTTCCATCAGTCTGTCCAGCTGTTCTTGTGACCTGAAATGCAGAGTTATGGCTTTGTCATTGTAGGGCAAATTATCAACTGAGGAGGCCATAACTGATTCACCAAGTCACTGTGTTGTCTGCAACCTCTCATTAGCATACCAGTAGGTCTTTAGTGTTAAAAGCTTTAAGTGCTGAAAACTGCCTTTTCAACATACTGTATTTAAGAGAGGAAGACACTTGCACTTAGTGACACATTTGACCACATTTTGAGAAATGGGTTGAGTAATCTTCTCAGTAATCTTCTCAATGTTTCAAGGTTAGAACATAGATTACTGCAAACTTTTAAATGACACTGGCTGTTGTCAGAATCAAATTTTAACAATCTTTGAGAAGTTTCAGTCAATATGAACGGAATTGCTTTAAAAAATGATTTTATGGTATTAGATATGACATTTCTGCTCATCTCTGTGACCTCATGTGATACGAACAGTTCACTGACCTGTCACTAATACAGAGAAAAATGATCAGTCAATCTTTGAGTCACTCAGTGATCAGTGAATCATTCATCCATCAGTGATCTGTTCATCCTCACAGTGGAGGGTCACTGAACAGCCACTGACTTCCACCTAAAGAGAGCTCCAGTTAAATGGCCAACACACCAGTGCCCAATGGATGGTCACTGTGTGGCTTGGTCATTGATACACCCATTAGCTTGAATGGATCAGTGATCAGTTTGTTCACTGGTAGGTCATACAGATCAGTGAAGGTCAGGGGAGTGCTCAGTGGATGACACATGGAGACTTACGGTCAGTAGGCAGCTGCCTCTCTTTCAGAAACAGTTCTTGGACAGCATGCACACTGGTCACTCAGTGGAAACAACTCTGTTTTAAAATTTAAAATGAAACACAAATATCATCAGTGCATACCCCAATGGCTGAGAAAAAGAAATTCTTTACACATTTTTTACTTCAGTGTATTTTGTTGCTATACATTTTTAAGGAAAAAGACTGGTTATACTCAGTTCGTAATCAGTTCCAATGAACATTGCATGTTGTTTATTTTGTATTCATCCTTTTTATAAGAACAGAATAAGAACTATTGTGCTAAAGTAATCTCAATTTAAACCTTGACTAAAGAGGAAATGTGTTTTCCAGGGTATGCGGAGCTATTTTACAATTTAAATGATGGTTTACTTTAGTCCATAATGAAAGAATTGCTACATTGTTCACACTGTTTGTTAAACCTTGCATATGAATACACACGTCCTCACCAGCTCTCAGCCGTGAGGTGGAGAGATCATTGGAAAAGCAAATGAAATCAGAGCAGACTCAGACAAGGCAAGCACTAGGCTCAGACAGTATATAGGTTCACACGACATACAGCTAACACACAGCCTGTTTGACAACCCATCCAGTCCTTAATAAACTTAGATTGCAAATGAATTTGAATCTGAATGCAAATGAATTGTCAGCGTGTTTCCTGCTGTCAGATTTCATTAAATGTATTGTTGTGGCACAATATAGGTTTTTTAATGAATAGGAGGTTACATTTTTAACAGCCACAGTGCATTAAAATTCCACTTTTAACGCCACTGACTAGAGTGGTCTAATATAAAGATGAAAGACTAGTAAACAAGTAGCAGAAATCCCTGACAGTATCTAAATCATCCCTTATGAAATATACTTCTTGTATTTGACACTAGTTTTTAAATGGATCACTGAGAGGGAAAAGAAATTGAATTATTTGGTGATGAGTTTCTGATGGAGTGTTCTATTTCATTAATCAGCTTTACGCCTCTAGTTTTTCTGATTGGTTTGTGCGTTGCCAGTGCCACAGGTCAGATGACCACCCCTGCCACAGAATCAGCGTGATTAGATTTTCTCACACTTTGAAAGGGGTATTGTTTGTGTGCTCTCTGTCTGAAAATTGGATGGTCGGTGCTTTTGGGGAGCAGTGAAGGAGAAATGATTGGTATTCACCTGCTGTATCTGAATGAAGTTAAGGAACGGCTAGAATCGCCTAGTTTACACTGAGAAATCTGACTTCTTAGAGTGGACATGTGATAACTGTTTGCTGTTTGCACTGCAGCCTCTACCGCGTATCTGTCGTATTAGTGCTCCCTCAAAATATTCTGGTTTTTGGTTCATTTCTGAGGCTTCATTTTTATGGATTAATTCCATCAGTTTTTAAACTGTCAGAAATGCTCATATCACAGACTTGCAAAGCGCTCCATGCTAAAGTAATTAAAGTAGAGCGATAAGGACACATTAAATGTGGATATCCTTTCATCCTCCCACTCACTTCTCTCTCTCTTTCTCTCTCTCTCTCTCTCTCTCTCTCTCTCTCTCTCACATACCCTTTCAGCTGTCTTTCTTTTTTAGTCTCGGAGTCTTTTCTTCTTTCCTTTTTCTCAGCTCCATCAGGGAGCCTGATTTGTCCATTGCAAACACAAAGGAAACAAAGTGGGCTAGGGACAGGGCTAATAAGGCACCCAGTCTTACAGTGTTACATATAGGTCTGTTCTGTGCTGAAGCCACACAATGGAGCATTTTGAGAGGTCTGCGGTACCCTGAAGCCTCTTTGATTGCATTTCCTGGCAGCTGGGGTGGAGATACTGTGCACCTAATTGTGAAGTGGGATTGGAGTTTTTGGGCGGGTACGGGGACCTCCTCTGATGCAACCTTTTTAAGAATCGCAGGTGGAGTTAGAGAGCCCTGACTGAAGGAGAGGGCTTTTTGAGATGATGGCTGAATGCGGAGGTGGTGGTAACTCAATAAAACCATGTCTGCTACCTTTTCATTTCAAACCCCCCCCGCCCCACCTCCCTCCCACCCCCCTCTCCACTCACAGCCCACCCTGTTTTTTCTCACAGGACCTTCTCAGTGTTGTGGGTGCTGGTATTTGTGATCCCACATCCGATATCGTCCGTGACAAGTGGACATAGCGTCTTGGAATTAAGCACAGCGTATTGTGTATAATCGTAATCCTAAATTCGTTTTTTTCAGGGATTCTAGCACATGATGATGCAGAAGAATGGCAACATTTCAAAGCTGAGGTTTAAACACAGAAATATCGGAAAACAGTAAAGCATTGAAGTGTAAAGTCGTATGGAGGGAGGCAGGTGTGGATTTCAACTTGAAGTTTCTCCTGACTGTGCTCTGCAGCTGAGGACACCTGTGTCATCTCAGATCATTAAGGGATACCTGACACCCCACATGGTGAACTGATGAGTTAGACTGTTGCAAGATGCCCAATACCCCTAGGACAGACAGTAGTATTCAATGCATCTGGTAAAGGTACTCAGACGGACACTTTTATGTAGAAGTCCAGAGCTGACCGGGTTTTACTTAAGTTTAAGTGAAAAATGGCTTTGTGGCAAAGTTCAGAGACATCGAGTAATTTTATTTTCTTCAAACACAAGAGACTCTGTTTGCAGCAGAGGAGCTTTCTCTGTCTGTGGCATGTAATAATTCTAAATTATGTTTTTGCCGGGGGGGGTTAGGAGACAGTTATACTCGCTCCTTCTGTTCACTTTACCAGTGTGCTTTGTGGTATGATATATTGGTAGGTTCGAGAGAAAAGTTCAGCTGGATTGAGAGTAACATACCACAACAATAGAGCTGAAAGCACTACTGCTGACTGTCAGCAGATCCCAAAGCCCAGAAATGAATGGCCATTGATGCAGGACAGTGCTAGAATGACTAGTCTTAGTTATAGAGAGTCCCAGTCATGAAAAAGGTGAGGTCACATCAATGTCCCAGAGGTCCACTGTATGACCCCTCACTAGCAACTAAATTAGCAACTGAAAACAATTTAAGTCACTGTTTGTATTGAAGGAGAGACTAATACTTTTAAGCATAGCATTAAGACATTCAAATTTGTATCCAGGGTTAGATTCAAGACTTCAGTTAAGTTGAAATGGTTTAATTAATTTAATTTTTTTGACATTCAAGCTGTTAGCGCGGTCTTAAAAGAGAACAGACAAAAATGATAAAACTGACAAAGATTTTCCTGTCGACACTTTAACACAGATAATATCAGTTAACTTTTGGTGTCTTCCTTACAATGGACCAACTTTTAGAGCCTACTCTGATGCATTCTTTCTCTGTTTTCGGTGAGAGATTTAATCAGATTATTTTTTTTTCTCACATGTTTTTTAATCACATCATGGTTATTCAGAGAAATGACAGTTAAAGAGTGCAGACCTATTCTCTGAGTGTTCCTCCTGAGAAGTGGTGAAAAGCTGTGTGTAGTACTTTGTCGTGCTCTTGTTTGATGAAAAGGTCAGTCTCAGTGAAGAAATGGATTTCCGAGAAAGGCACATCGCCATGGATACGGAGCCTTTCCAGAAGTGACATGCCTCAGCTCTTTATGAGTAATTGTCATAGGCTCCTTGTCTCAAAGACCAAGGAAAAAATATTCACATATTTTGTATCAGTGTATTTTTTGACGTAAATATGTAAATAAATAACCAAATTAAGTCAAGGATAACATACAGCATGTAATTCCACATGCAATGCTTATGAAATTCAATAGAAATGCATGCAAAATTAAATTTGAGCTGGAGGTATGGATCTTTAGTTACTCCGTCCCCAAGTTCAAACCAGTGTGTGATTATTCTGCTTTGTAAGTAGGCTTGGCTGTTGGCCTGGTTGTAGCATCTTTGCTGACTGAGTGCTTTAGTGCTCATATTTCATGCTGGCACACATAGTTGTGTTTGTTTATAGCACTCTGCCATTAAAGTAATAAAAATACTCTGACTGATATTTTCATAGGCTCCAAGTCTGTCATGTGTTTACGAATGTATGTGGTTATGAATGTGTGGCCTCTGTGTGTGTGTGTGTATGCATGTGTAAAGCTATTTGGTCTGTGAGTTGATCCTAAATTATGCACCACCTCCACGTAGAGCCTATGTGGGCATTTCTCAGGTTCTGTCACCCTGTTTGACTATGCTAATGAAGGATCTTGTGATCTCCATATGAATAGCTTTGTATTAACACTCTCATGCGTCCAGCACACTCATAAACATCTGAATACGTGAAACTGTTCCCAACACAACTACACATAGCACATGTCTGTTTAGGATGCCTTAGTTTCATTGACTTCCACAGAGTCATGTCTCTTAGTAACCATGCTTTTGGGACCAAACAGTACTCAAAGGTCAAGTTCAGCTTCTTTATTGCTGGCTCAATTCACAGCAAGACCTTGATCTTATTTTAATGACTTTTAAACCGATTTAGCATATTAGTGCTCCTTTTAATGTGGCAATTTGAGGGTCAAGTGTCATGCCAGGACTTTAATGTAGCCTTTTTGATTGTGTACTCCCTCACGCCAAACCGCTAACCTTGGTTGCAGCTGGTACCTGAGTGTGACTGTGGTGGTATATCCGGGAGAAATATTTCATGACAGATGTGCCAGTAATTCATTTAGAGTGTACCAGCTGTACCTTTTAAACTCTATGAAGTCTTTGTCATGTCATAGTTTTTCACTTTTTTGAGTTGAACAGACTGAAACCTCGGTTCATATAAACATGCAAATCCCTGAATTAGTGCCACGATAAGATTAAAATGACATGTCATATTATTTGAGGATTTATCTAGTAGGTATTAGTTTAGCTCTTTAATGTTTTTTTTTTCTGACTTAGTGCTGAGCTTTCTATTCGAGCACCGAACAGATTCTATTGTAAACGGCACTATCTATTAGCATTTTTGGGGAGAAGAATCTGAGTGAAGATGTTTTTGTTTGGGAGTGTGAAAGAGAGAGAGGGAGGTTCGTGAATGTTAATGTGTTCTCTATAGAGAAGGGGACTGAGCACCACCTGGGAAAGATGGTATTAAATGCTAGTTCCCTATTAACCAGCTATATAAAACCCAAGGAAAATCTAAAGGAACAACAACAACAAAAAAATCCCTGCTCAGAATGATTAACAATTTAGAAAATCAGTGACCATGTACTGGCAATTTAATGTGTGGACTTGGCCAGTTTATCAAATTTTGCCTGAGGCTGAATTACCTATTTAAATCGAGCAGATACTTGTGTTCATAAGACAATGCCCATGGACAAAACAATGTTAATTTGGTAAACGGATAGTAAGTGGGACTCCTGCTCTGTGCCATACACTGCACATGAAAGGGGCCAACTTATTTGGTACCCCGGGCATTCCACAAACTGCAGGACCTCAATTCATATGTTAACCACCCCAATTATTTGCATACCACCCCCACAATTATAAAATCTAATGAGGGGATTATGGGAAACGTATGCCTAGACTAGTTGACGGAATGCCTTTGTGAGGCTGCTGTCATAGATAAGGGGCCCAGGAGAGAGTATCTCACCAATATAATCTTCAAACAGACTGCTCAAAATTCAGCCTTAAGTATGATTTGCGGTGATAATTTACATCCGCTGAGAAAGGACTTAGAAAAATGGCATGCTAGTAAAGGATGAGCAGACCAGTGATGTCATTTTTTTAAAAAAAAAATGGACTTATTGTGAGTCATGAGTAATTTCTCATATCAGTGCTGTGAAGTAGAGTGGTAGAGAGACCACTGTAGAGATCCTCTGCTGTCTATCCTGCATTTCGACGGAGGCAGATAAGGTTACTTTGTTGGATTTTTTTTCCTCCATATCCTGGTTTCATGATCACCCTTTGCCCTCTCCATGGTGTCAGCTTTCCCCGTTAGCTTCTACACAAGTCCCTGTGGAGTTCTTCTCTGGTGTCCTGAGACAACAGAATAAGCATCTCCATCTGAATAACCAGTGTATGTATTCCTTCCAAAGGCATCATATCCTAACCAGTCTCAGCTGTGTTCTTGATTGATTATGTGAAGGTTTAGGAAGTCATTCTGAAACAAGTGAACATATTCATCTTTCTCAAGACGTAATCATCTGACAAGACTTCCTACTGTTTTATTCTGATAACATTTCTTGTTTAGATTCTTGATTGCCTTTTCATTTAACAGAAGAAATTATGAATCCTAATTAAACTACTCTGCATCATAACATCCTTAGCCCAAAGGCTTGAAACCGTATCTAGATTCATGTCACTACAGTGAAGCCGTATCACATTGTACTGCTCCACCACAATCAATAATTAAATCTGCATCACTCTTCTACATTGTCTTTGAGATGTTTAATATCACGTGTCTTCCAAGATCATGTCCATAATGAAACGTGATTGTCACATTTGTTTACCTCAATCACATTGCTCTCATCCATCTGAATAGTTGCTATGGTTTCAGTACAGTTTTTCCTTTTTTTTTTTTTGTTGGTGGGTGGGTTGGAGTGACTCTTGAGTTCAGGGGGGTGTTTGCTGCCTTGTGCCTATGACATGTGCACAGAAGCAATTAGTTTACGGATGTGAAGAGGCTATGCCATGGGAAAGCGACAATGGGCTAATTGAGGGGGAAGTCTGTGCTAAGGCCTCAGCCTAGTTCAGTGCACTTTCAGACAAGGGCCAAGAATTTTCCCTGTCCAGGACAACACTAGCAAGTGTGAGTTTATCAGCATTTACTTTGAAATGAAAGCACAAAGCTGTTCAGAGACAGAGAGATGCATTTATAGTGCCTCATTATAGTAAACAATAACAGAGCTCTGATTATGTTATAAGACTTTGACCTTGTTAGGATGTGCTCCATGAACTGCGTATATTTCAGGGAAAACACTTCTGTGAGACAAGTGACACTACTGGGAAGAGTGATAATCAGAACAACCTTTGTTCATTTCTCCCTTTATGACATTCATGACAGCCTTGATATTTCACATTTATTAGATCTGAGGAATCTTGCAGTGTCCTTGTGTATCTTATGTGGAATTGGCTGGCAACATTCTTTCCTTAATAAAGATGTAAATAACTTTCTCTGTACATTTGTGATTCCATCACCGTGAATGACTAATCCACTCATCTCTGTCTACAAAAAAATTTAGTGTTTCATATAAGAAACCGTCCTGTGTTCTCACTTGTGTAAATAATATTTTTTTTATTATTATTATTATTGCTAGTTTTTCTGTAATACTTTGTCACTCGCAATGTTCTACAGTATTCCCTCAGGCAATACTAATATATACCAATTTTAATTCAGTGTTAATACTGGTACTTGCATCGGATAATGAACTGTTATTGCTCTTTTACTAAGACATAAATGTCAGTGCCAGCAGAATCCATGCTATCCTAGCTTTGAGGCAATGCAGCATGTCCAGCAGTGCTTAAACCCCAGGTGTGTATTTCTCCTGGTGTTGCTGGAGGCAGATCAATCAGACCAGAAGATTCAAACTCACTCCCACACATGTGCAACCAGCTGTGTGCATTCTGCACCATAGTCTTCCCCTCACACTCTTCCCTGCACACGTCTCACTTTGACTTAGCAATAATGGCCCACCCAAGATAAAGAAAATGTTTTGTAACGTGCTGCTGTTCCGTGTAGCTCAGGATATATGTCAACCCTTCTGCCAAGGCTGTCTGCGGGTGAATGCAGCCTCTCTTGATTTACTATCTCTGGCTGGTGGAAACAGTTGTCCCTTGAGATTCTTTGGAGCCACTGAGGAAAGCCCTGTGCCTTGAGGCTTTTGGTTGGGGTTAGCACTAAATTACCCAACACTAACAAATACATAAGGTCCCTGAGGACATGCAAGGCTCGGGTGTAAGACCGCAGTGCCCTGGGGGTAATATACAACCACGGCAAACAGAATGTGCCCAGCACTACACCTATGGAGCAGTTCATAGTATAACCTAACATAACGTGCTATTACAGCAGGCGGTACAAGCAGAACTGTGCATCATAAAATGGCCCATGAAATTCAAATGTGACATGGATGCCTTTGGTGATGAAGAGACTCGATCCGTCTGGGGCACAGATCTGACTCTAACATTTTAAATAGCTTTAGTAGGGCGAGGAAAGCCTGGGGTCACTGTTAATATCGAACCAAAAAGCAGGCCATCCACACCCGTGGAGAGTGTCTCGCTATTTCTGTATTGCAGAAGCCCATGAGGGCTGTAGTAATTTTGCACAGATGGTAGAATATCAACATATTTGTTTGGTGTATTGTGTTAGAGCGATACATTAGAGATGTGTTGATGTTGCTTTGTGAGTGGGCTTGCTTTGTTTTAGCTTAATTGTCTCTTGAAAGATGTTAAGATTGCATCAGGCACCTCTGTTGCTGCCTGAGTTATGAACGTGTCAGCTTATATTTGTGAGCTGATGAATAGTGCGAATGTATGCCTGACTCCCTGAGATCAATGGAGCTGTCTATAGCTTATATATAGTCAGCTGGAGGAGCAGATTGCCTCTCTTATTTCAGATAAAACAGGTGTCTACTCAACCGTGTCTTGAGACTGAGAAATGACATAGCAGAAGCTGACAGAATAGTAAAGTAATTGCTTTGTAATTAATAATCAGACCAGTGTGAAAACTTCCCTTCCTGTGATAACTTTTCTTATTGGCTCCAGTGCTTCTTTCGAGGCATTGCAATAAGTGAAGCAGAAAAATGCATTTACAGTTCCACATAAGTGGAAATGAAGTACTGTTGTGGCACTAAATTAAACCAACAACTAAAACATTTCCCTCCAAAAGATTTTTTTGATTTATTCAGATATATAAAAAATCTATTAGAGCAAACAAACAAACGAAAAACCTCCCCGAAATCAGGCTCTGCATTTTTTGACAGGTGCACTTGGTTGATAACCTTGAGTGCTTTGAACTTCTTTTTGTCCTATTAGCCATTATCCCCCCTGATTTCCCCCCTGTTTTGACATTTGGACAAATTGAATCCTCTCAGCGTTTATAGCAGGTCAGATCGTCTCAGAGAAAGTCTGCTGTTGTTCGGATAATGGCATAATGACACGCCATCAAGTTGCCCAGACAACAATGGAACCCTTCATATTCTAGACGAATGATTGGCAGGCACATTCTTTATCATTTTGCCTTCGAATGCAACGCTTTCTCTACTAGAAGTTTCTTCTAAGGGAGAAAGGATTGTCAATGATAACCACTGTACAAGAACCCTGATTTTTATGTTGCCTTATCATTTCTTGTTTTTTTCATCACTTGTTTTCAGTATTTTCGTGCTTTTAGAACATTTTGTGAGATGTTATGATATTTGATTCTCAAATTGTTTATGTGACATCAAATCAAGTGATGATGAATGTTTTCAAAAATAATGAATTATAGATTAAATAATAGGACACACTTCATCAGGATCCAGAGTTATCACTGTTCACTCGAGTGCACTGAACACAACCTATTTCATGGTGTCTAACAGAGAGGGGATTGACCGATAGAATTTTATTCATGTCATGTAATCGATGAAGCCAAAGCCTAATGGTATGCAATCACTGCAGTCATTATCATGGTTACAAGAGCATACTAGGGGCATACTGGTTCAGAGAGGAGAGCAGTGGAACAAGGCTATATAACACAGCAAGCCTGACTGAATACAGTCTAACACACGTGACTAAATGCCATGGTCATGCAGTGCGTTAGCGTAGCTGATATTGTAACTACATTGTGAAATATGTCTTTCTTGGAATGACTAACAATGCGGGAACGTGTGTGCTTGTCAGTGCAGGCACTGTATATACCCCTAATGTCTTCTCTCTTGTTCTCTCTTTCTTTATCTCTCCTGCTTTCTGTATATTCTGCTTTTCTTGTGTTTGTGTCCTCCGATGTTTCTATATCCTGCTCTTCATTTTCTCCACTGCTTAAATGTATACCTCTTTCATTCTACTCTTTCTGTCTTTATCTTCCTCTCTGTGATGTTTTTGTCTTTTCCAACCCTTTCACTTAACCCCTTTTCCTCCCCCCTCTTCTTCCCTCTCTTTCCCTCCCTCTCTCTCTGTCACTGCAGGGGTGGATGTTCTTGACTGCATTCTGCTGTTCTGATTGAGGAGAGAGGCGGGAATTAACTCCATTTGGGGGAGGCCCATTCGTCAGATGATGATGATGGACAGGTCAAGGAACACTGCAGTGTTGCTGGTGTTGCTCCTGGGTCACATGGTTGCAGCGCTGGAGGTCCCACTTGACCGTAAGCACAGAACCAAAACAAATGATTTCTGCCCACTTATCGACAGTGTCCTGGATAGCGTTCTCCAGCCTTGAGAAAACCACTGAGAGATGTTTCTGTCACTATCATTGTCTTTTATTGTATGATTACAGTTACTCGCTTTCATAACTATTGAACTCTATCCAGAGTGATTATACTAAGAGATGTTCACATTTCGAACAATACTGCTTTGTATATTTGTCAGGTTTTGTCACATTGTGGATTGATTTTTGTTAACAAAGCACAGTCTTTGCCAGTTTTAATGACATGATAAAAAAAGCAAAAACACTTTCATATTATGATAAAATATGATAAAAATTAAAATATGTTTTTACTGTTTTGCTGTATATACACTTACAGTACCCATATAGAATGTACCACTGTAATACATTCATGTTAAGGGATGGGGTTAGACTGAGGGATTGTTGAAATGACAGTCAGTGTCCAGTGTCAGTATCTCCACTGTTAATAGCATGACAGAGCAACAGGGTTTCCCTGAATTTCATTACACCACAGAATAATTACCCTGCAGTGCTGGCACTTCCACTCTCATCAAACAGTGTGTGTGTGCATGTGTGTGCATGTGTGTGTGTGTGTGTGTGTGTGTGTGTGTGTGTGTGGTGAGTGTGCGTGTGTGTGTGTGTGTGTGTGTGTGTGTGTGTATGTGTGTGTAGTGAGTGTGCGTGTGCGTGTGCGTGTGCATGTGTGTGTGTGTGTGTGTGTGTGTGGTGAGTGTGCGTGTGTGTGTGTGTATGTGTGTGTGTGTGTGTGTGTGTGTGGTGAGTGTGCGTGTGTGTGTGTGTATGTGTGTGTGTGTGTGTGTGCGTGTGTGTGTGTGTGTGTGTGTGTGTGTGAGGAGGGTGCTCAGGCTGTGTGCTGATGTGACAAAAAGCATTCTGCTGACTGCATTCTTGCTTCTGTTTATGCTCGCTGTGTGTGTGTGTGTGTCTCTCTCTCTCTCTAACTCTACTCTATCGACCCCTAAAGAGCTCTGGATTTACTGTAGAGCCATCCAGAAAACAGTGGTGTACAGCGCTGTGTCCATAGTCATTACTGATTGTTGTGTTATTGGGTTTTCTGAGAGACAGGACTTTTTCTGCTATCTTTGTGTTTTTTGTTACTGGTCCCCTGATAATGATGAGGGCTCTTTTTTGTGCAGTATTGCACTATATTGTAAATGATTGCATTCTATGTTTAAGAAGAACCCAAATTTTTCTGAGAACTGAGAAGAAATGAGCCAGACGTAGGCTACTATCTGCTAACACCATACAGTGAGAATGTTTAACAACATTTAACAAAGTCTAACAATGACTCTGAGAGCCAGTAACTATAGCTGACTAAATGGCACAGGGATGAAATGAAATAGAAATAGCTAAGAACTTTAATCATAGCCTCCATGCCGTTTTGTAATTTGTTGTCCCTGTTTCTTCATGCATTCAGAAATTTGGTAGGACCATGTCAGATAACAGACTTTCCTCTGTGCTTTCTGTGTCCCTCTGAAATTGACCTCATGCTAATATACAACTCTCTTCATTATGTCTATGTCATTGTGTCTTTATCTGCTGATTCTTTGGGAAATCCAAAGCTAAAGTTCTGGAAGGATGTAAGTCTTCACCAAGTCTGCTGTGGTTTTACTGCGTGGTTTTATTGTTTTTGTTTTTGATTTTTGTTTTTTTGTTTTTTTGTGCCAGCTTGCTTATGATTTGGCTGTTTTGTTTGTTTGGGGTTTTTTGTAATGCGTTTTTGCATTCAGGTCAATGACTTTGTTTGTATTTGCATGCCTCTTCCCTGTATTTTATTTGTGTCTTTGCTGTTTTGTTTGTTTTATGAATCCGAAGATGGTATAACAGTGTCTTGCTGAAAAGTTAAATATCATGTAATGCATGTAGATAAATGAGGTGTAAGCAATAGATTTAAGATTTAAATTCAGTTTTATTGAGACTTACAGGTAGAATTTTTAGTAGAGTCACTGTTGTTTTGTTTGATGTAATACCATCGTTTTGTTTGAGTAGATTCAAATGATTCTAATCTGCATGTGATGCTGTGGTGTGCAGTGTGCTGAGTATTTAGGGTTATGGAGGGGAGGAGGGGTAGGTGAAGTCACTGTCTAAACAGGCCTGTTTTCTGTTTCATAGTGCCACAGCCACCAACCATAACACACCAGTCACCCAAAGATTATATCGTTGACCCACGAGAGAATATCATCATTCATTGCGAGGCAAAGGGGAAGCCTCATCCAAGGTGAGTTATCTGTCAGGTTCACAGGGAGGCTTTGAGTGTTGCACCTGCCTCAGAGTCTTACAGAATCACATCACTAAGTACTGTGAAATAGTTAAGGCTGTGGTAAGAGTGCAAGAGTCATATAATTTTCATATTGGATACTGCATATTCAGTCACATATTTGTGTTCACCCTGTGTTTTCTGAATGTTCATTTTTTGGGGAATTTTTCTGTCTAATAATTTCTTGATTTTCGTGAGGTTTTCCTGATAACATGCATCCTAATTCTCTCCAAGTCCCCTGATGACTCCATTTCCTATTAAATTCACTGTAGAGCTTACTTAATTGGCTCAGTGACAGCTATTTGAGAATTCTCTTGGAATTAAAACCTGTGTACTAGGGGAGCTGTCATCCCTTGAAAATCCACAGTTTATGAAATAGAGAGTGTCTGGAGACAGGTCAAAGCTCCAGTCATGCAATTTCAAGGACATCACTACTTATTTGTGAAATGGCTGCCTTTTGGATCTAATAATTACTTTGTTGTTCTGTACGCACTGGTATTAGTTTTAAGCAATGGAAATATGTGATGTTGGCTTTACTTAATCTTGTGGCAATGTTTTTGCCATCATGTGTATACAGCTTCTCATGGACCAGAAATGGGATACACTTTGATATTGACGAAGATCCCAAAGTGACAATGAAGCCTCACTCAGGGACCCTGATCATTGACATCAGTGGAGGACAAAAAGCTGAGGCCTATGAGGGGGTATACCAATGCACTGCCCGGAACAAGCATGGAACCGCTGTGTCAAACAATATCGTCATCCGTCAGTCCAGTAAGATCACCATCTGTTGTCTAGTTTATAAACAAGTCATGCTTCCGATGTGGACTCTAAATAACAGTGTATTGGCAAATTAAACATGCAAAAATTCCAACATCTGTTCGTGTCAAACTTTTTATTTTTGAAATAAAAATGTAAATGCAGAAACAAACCATTTTGTTATTCCAAGGTCATATTCCATTTCTGTCATCTTCATTTGCTTTTTACTTTTTCTGTTTGTTTGTTTAAACATATCACTTTGTTTTTTTTTTTTTGTTTCTTTGTTCTTTGTTGAACAAAAAGACATTTTATCCATCATCAAAGCCCTCTTCTTGGAAGGTAAACAGAAATGTATGACTAGTCAGCATGCGAGCATTCCCTGTCCGCTCCCCTCATCAAAGCCCTCAAGATGCGATCGCTTGCGTCGCTTGAAAACGATGGCTAAAAATTAGTTTTGAGTTGTAAATAATGGCAATAGCATTATTCAGGAGTGACTCCTTCCCTTATGCTCTCCTTTTGTTGTCTAGTTTTGTAGTCTGGATTGTAGAGATCATGCAGAGAGTGTCACATTCACATTAAAGAGTCATGAAAAGTGATGTAATTGTGTCTTCTGCTTTGTGATGTCTTCTTAAGGATCACCTCTGTGGTCTAAGGAAAAGATTGATCCATTCATCGTGCAGGAAGGGGCTTCCCTTGTTCTTCCATGCAGACCTCCTGCTGGACTTCCCCCTCCCATCATATTCTGGATGGACATGAGTAAGTCTACAACAGCACACAAACATTAGGCTTGAGACCTAGATTCAAACAACTAAAAAGGGTTTTTAAACAGCCAAACAGGATTCCGCACAGAATTTCAATGACTTCAGTGTATGAATGTATTCTGTGAAACGTGGTTGAATATTTTCATTGTGATATGTGATTCTGTGAATCAAGGCTTTCCTTAGTAACTGAATTACAAAGTCTATTACAGCTATTATTATTCATGATTTAGTGTAATTGTATTTAAAAGATTTGACCTTGGTACATCAGTAGGTCTCCCACTGTATTATTTGTTGTCTTTAAAACATTATGTTGCTGTAGCATTTAACCATAGCAAGGCTCTGCTTAATGTTGCCTAAATATATGCTGTGACTGTCTGGGATCAGTTCATTTCCCTCTCTCTGTTTGGCTCTGCTCCTTGGCTCTTGTAGCATGTACCTGTCATAATGCTTCTCTACAGGAGGTTACCTGCTGTCATACTTGTCTGTTACAGGAGGTTACCTGCTGTCATACTGGTCTGCTACAGGAGGGCGCTTGCTACAGCTCGCTGCTCCTGTAACATTCTCTCTTTCTTTTTCTTCTCTCCAGGTTTCCAGAGAATCCCCCAGAGCCGACGAGTTTCTCAGGCGCTGAATGGAGACCTGTATTTCTCCAACGTGATTTTAGATGATTCCAGAAATGATTATATCTGCTATGCTCGCTTTCCCCACACCCAGACCATCCAGCAGAAACAGCCAATCACCGTGCGGGTCATTAATAGTAAGTCCTCTTGCCGTTCAGGAGACTATTACACATCACTGTAGCAGGAAACATGGAGAAAGCTCTCAGTATTTGTCATCTTTGCCGTCATTCTGAATGCCAGCACCTGCTGAATGGAGCCTTTGTCAGAGATGCAATGGGTTATGATTATCACTGACTCAACAAATGTGTTCAAAGTCAACTCATTTGCTTTGGCATAATGTCTGCTGTCATACACGTCATGGTCTGGAAAGAACAAAAGATCCCGTTGAAAAATTAAAAATGCGTTGCCTTCAAATGTCAAAATCTTGGCATGGAAATAACCATTTAGTGGATCCCAGTGCCCTCATATGATTTCAAGGAATCCATCTAACTTTTTTGTCTTCTTCCAGTCCCGATCATATCTTCGCTCACTTTTATTTGAAACCTTGTGATTTTGATTTACATGATTTTTTTTTCTGTTGTGTTTCAGTGGATGCAATCAATGAGACAATGGCAGCTTTTTTGAATGACACTGATTTTTTTAGTGGTGAGTGATGATGCCCCCTAGTGATTGCCCTGGGTAGTTTAACCAAACCCCTTTAAGATCAAGCACTAACCCGAAACTCAAACCTCTCTCTTTCCCGTCTTTCTGATCATGTGATTGCTGAATGATGAGTAACAGCCTCCACTCTCTTTCCTCGTGTTCTCTAAATTATTTATGAAGTCATCTGAAGTACTTTACTAAAACTGCTGTTACACGGTGGTATTTTCCTGGTCTCACACATCCACTTCAGGACAAACATCACCTTTTGTCTAATATTCCAGCGTTTCATCCAACATGATATGATACACTTTCATATTTTTACATATTAATATACTTAGCAGTCAAAAAACAGCAGAATTGTAATGCAGTCATAAACCAGCAGCATTGTAATACATTTCTGAAATGTAATAGTTAATCTTTAAAGGAGGTAGTCACTGATGCATGGTGGATGTTTTTTGGTATCATTCAGACTTTGATTTGTTTTGTCTGAATTGTATAATCTGTATTTCTGGTCTACGTATGAACCTTAGCCCTCATCACTCTTTCCCCTGCACAGCCGTTCTTCATTCATTTCATCCAACCATTCTAAAACTCATGTTCTGTCTGCTCACTTCTCGTTGTTTGTGTAACATCATAATTCTATTTTATGGCATTGTGTTTGTCTCTGCAAAAACTTTTATACTGATCTGTCACTTTCAAACATCTATTTGTCTGCTGTCCAGTGAAAGAAGTTGAAAAAGTGGATCTCTATTGATCTGAATGAAAGCTTTTCCTAATCTTCTCTTGATAACAGGCATTTTTATATTACTGTAGTCAAACCTTTCAGACACATACAGACAGTAAGATAACAGTTGTTTTCTAAACCCTATTAGGGACCTGCAATATAGTTTTTTTTTTCATTCTAACACTGACTTTGGAGCCACTAGATTGGTTCTAGCTGTTATTAGAGAGCTCTGGTTCTGATTCTGGATGTGCTCAATCTAGATGGTCCATCTGAAGAGCGGCGGCCAATGTTTCTGGTTCCATCCGAAACTGGCAGCACTAAGATGGTTCTGAGGGGACAGGTTCTGGAATTGGAGTGCATAGCCGAGGGACTGTGAGTTGAAAACAACTACATGTGTCATGTCTATCACCTTCTCTCTTTCCACCTCGAATGCTCTAGAGCTCTATCCATCTGAGCTCTTCAGTTCACCTTAATGGACAAAATTTTGTCAAAGATAGAAGATATAGATATAGGAATAGAATATAGCGCTATAACACTGTCTTTCTCTCTTTCTTTCTTTCTTTCTTGCTTTCTTTCTCTCTTTTGTTCTAAAATGTTATCAAATTAGAATGTGCCTAATCTGACAATTGTACTGACCACAAAGATGAATGGATCTCTCTGTATCTCTCTGTTCCCTTGTTTCTCTCTTCAGACCAACTCCAGAGATTTCGTGGAGTAAAGTCAGTGGTGAGTTTCCAAGTAAGAGAACTACCTTCCACAACTTCCATAAGACCTTGCGTATCACTGATGTCTCAGAGGCTGATGCTGGAGAGTATCGCTGCACGGCTAAAAACCGTCTGGCTTCAGTCCACCACATCATCGGCGTGACAGTGAAAGGTCAGTGATGGATGAGATGCAAGCACTGAACGAAAACAACCATTCACTTCTCTCTCTCTCACTTT
The DNA here is from genome assembly GCF_902362185.1 of Chanos chanos. Taxonomy (NCBI): domain Eukaryota; kingdom Metazoa; phylum Chordata; class Actinopteri; order Gonorynchiformes; family Chanidae; genus Chanos; species Chanos chanos. Next base: position 34,553,090 of record NC_044499.1, on the reverse strand, counting down.
ACGGTACATTTCCTCTCATTGATTTCTTTTAAATGGTGAACCTCCAGACAGGGGTGTGATTTTATTAGCTGTAGATCTCATATGCTTGTCGGTAAACTGAATGCTCCCTGCTGTGCTGAAAGATCAAAGTCGAACCTAATAGTTTTAAAACTAAAGGCAGCAAAAGGGCAGCCAAGGCTAACTCCAGAGCTTTTGCCTCTCTTTTAACTGGATCCCCACAGTGCTGAAAACGTACAATGTTATTTCAGAGAGATTGTGGGAGATATCACAGTTATCTTAGCTGTTTGTGTAATGGCAAATAGACCTCTTAAGGCACATTTAAAATTCGTATACAGAGCTAACATTTCACCACAGAATCTTCTTTCACTCATTAAATAATTTCGTAAAATATTTTTATTATTTTATGTAATGTATGATACATACATCAGTCTTTCATAGCATACACAGATGTTAGTTTTAAGTAAACATGGCAGTATTCTGTTTTGGTCAACAGCGGCCCCATACTGGATCACTGCCCCGAGGAATCTGGTCCTGGCCCCATCTGAGACAGGTGTTCTCACCTGCCGAGCTGGAGGGAACCCCAAACCCACCATCACTTGGTCCATGAATGGAATCCCTATTGAAAGTTAGTGATTGCTCACAGCTTTATAGAGCATAATATTTACACACTCTCGAATGGTGCTTTGTTAAATTTTTTTTCTGTTTTTTTTTACTATATTTGACTGATATCAGCTTTACTTATGACACTGAAAGAACGATTTACCAGTTGCTTTTTTTTCCTGTACCATTTTCAAATGAAAACATCTCTATCAATGCTGCAGTTTACTGAATTTCACCTGCTATAACAGCTGACTTTTAAGACACGACAAGACGAGGCTTATTTATATTTATATATTTGTATTTAATGTGTTACATGTAACACTGGGCTAAAGATGTCAAGACATTTCTGCCCCATATACTGTAGTTCATGCTTCTGATATTTTTTCATTTTTCGTGACAGATTCTCCCAAAGATCCCAGTAGAAAGGTAGAGGATGACACCATCATTTTCACTGACGTTCGGACTGGATCCAGTGCAGTTTACCAGTGCAATGCCTCTAATGAATATGGCTACTTGTTATCTAACGCTTTTGTCAATGTTCTTGGTGAGTTACAAACAATTAAGCTATCATCATTAATACTGTAACATTTTGCAAATTCCCTGAGAAATACTAAAAATTCACTATGCTTTCCTTTTAGCTGAGCCACCAAGAGTCTTGACACCATCTGACAAAGTGTATCAAGTCATTATGAACAAACCTGCTCTACTGGACTGTGCTTCTTTTGGCTCCCCCATACCAAGAATCACATGGTAAACAGAGGTTTTATTTATCTTTTTCTGGGGATTCAACACTCTGTGTAACACTCAGAATCTCTATCAAACATTAAATTGGCCTTTAGTTGCTCCCTTAAAATCAGTACTGAAACTCATGTCTCAGGAGTATTGTCTTTAATTAGACAATTTTTTTTTAAAAATTTGTCAAAACCCAACCATAGAGAGACCAAAGGACAGCTACAAAGAGAGGGGGTCATTTGATAAATTATCCATTTCAGTCAGTCCTCACTGTGAATACTGAAATTTTTAGTGTTAATATAAGCTAAAGCACATTAGTCTTCTCTATTATCATCTGCATTTCAAGACTCTGTATAGAATAAGATACAATAACCCGGTATGCATGCCAATGATATGTTTATCTCTTAGCATGTTGTTTCTCAGCAAATTAGACATTAATGATGATCATTAATATTAAGATATTCCTCAAACTAACTCAGTTCAGAGGATTAGTTGTGTCATTTGTCATTACCTGTCAGATTTCAGTCCTCTGCATGGATTTCTGCATGTCCCATTTCTCGTAGGTTTAAGGACACTCGTTCCAGTGTTCTGGAAGGTGACTCCTATGTGTTTCACCAAAATGGAACCTTGGAAATCCATGTAGCTCAGACCACCAACAGTGGCAAGTACACCTGTGTGGCCACAAACTCTCTAGGCATTTCTGAGAACCATGTCTACCTTGAAGTCAAAGGTAAGAGGACAATACCCCCCTCCCCCCCCACAAAAAAAGATATCCCAACAGTGCTACAGCTAGTCTAAAGCTTCCATTTGGAAATTTGCCAGAAACTTTCAGCCCTAAGCTTGCAAGTTATCAATTTTTCCAACTGGGGGTAATTGAAGTTAAGAGCCTTTTTCAGAAGAACAACAGGAAGCCATTCGATTGTGTCCATTACTCCATCCACTGGGCCATATGCTCTTAAACCCTTTTACACTCACAAACCTTAAACCACTTTAGCACTCTTTCAACCATAAGTGATTACCTAACCTTCAATTCTCTTGTAGTTCCATATTTATAGGTCATTTTAGTCCACTGTCATCCATTTGCCATTGTCCTGTTTATGGGTCTTTAGCAATCTTCTAGTGCTCATCAATTTTAGGGGGGTCCCAGTCCCCTGTTGATTTTCTATATTTGTAGTTCCCCAAACCTGTGTCTTTTGAGTACCGTCCCTGTATTCATTATTTGTGGTCTTCAGGGACCTCCAACCATGCATAAGCCCTTTCCTCATTCTCAAAAACCTTGAGATGTCCTAACTGTAGCTTTAGATATTTTCCAGCCTTAATCCTTGTGGAATTCCTCTGACTTTGAGTTTCTTGAGCAGTCTTCCTAACCTATGACAACCCAAATCCTCTTCTTTCAGAGCCAACTAGGATCCTCAGGCAGCCAGAATACTGGGTAGTACAAAGGAATCGGGATGTGGTGTTTGAGTGTAAAGTGAAACATGACCCCTCCCTTACCCCCACCATGATCTGGCTCAAAGACAATGGAGAATTACCGGACGACGAGAGGTGCTGTGTCTAATGTTGTGTGTGTCATCTAAATATGTATATAGTGTGTGTGTGTGTGTGTGTATGTGTATACACACACACACACACACACACATATATATATATATTTCAAAATAACAGATTACTTTAAGTTGATACCACTCTTTTTCTGTTATGCCCTTGACAGGTAAAGCAGTCAGATCATTGCAAGCTAGTGTTAGCGAGTGACAGGATGTGTTTTATGGATCAATTTGAATTTTCGCTGCAGGTTTGTGGTTGACTCAGACAGTCTCACCATAATTGATGTTACGGAGAATGATGAGGGCACCTACACATGCATTATGAACACAACTCTAGACCAGGACTCTGCCAGTGCTTCTCTAACCGTAGTTGGTAAGTTCCTTTTATCCCTCAACGTTATACTGTTGAGGATTCTAACAACCCTGGTGATATATGCCTGATAAGACTGCAGTTTTAACTTAACACCTTTCTTCCTTTTTCTTAGGTTCAAGTTTTGTTTGACTCACTTTGTTCATATACTTAAATGCAGCCTGAGGCGTTTTGTGAAGAGAATTATTTTAATGTTGCATTTACTTCAGCAAAGAAACTATTTTAAATTCAAGAGTTTCATAACATTGATTAACATGTCAAATTTTTCAGGTTTGCTTTAATGAAATATGGCATGAGTAAGATTAGTGGTATAAATAATTAAATCCTATAAATATCTAAATATTAATGAATGAAGCATGCAAATTAGGCCCTAACAAGTTCTGTGGAGAACGTCCAACAATGAAATATGATATTGCAGCATGGTAACAGTGTGAAAGTTTACTTCAGCTTGATTCAAAGGCATTTTAAGACATTGCCAGACCGCAACTTTTGTGGCTCACATTTAAAACTGATTTTTCATCAGTATTCAGGCCGTATAAGTATCTTTCCTCGACTTAGAGAGACTATAAATATTAAATGTAACTCATTAACTCTCATAACATCTCCGGGCCAATCTTACTTTGAATCTGGTCTAGCTGTTGCCTTTGATATTAACCCCTAACTTTTTTTTTTAATTCGCTCTTGCCTTGCCTTTCACAGAGGCTACCCCAACTCCAGCTATCATCTATGGTAAAAGCCATGCACAGGCACCCATCCACCACATTCCGTTGTGCATTTGTATCTCTGTGGATGCCATGATGCATGCTGTACTCTTGCCACACTACCATTATCTGTGTGTGTTTTGAGGCCTCACTCCAGTATTGATATACCGCAGGCTAAATGAACAACTCACAATGTTTTAAAGAGTATTTTTTTTTCACAAAAGTGAAAAATCATTAATTCATTCATTTAGAGTTTTTTTTTATTAGATTATTTATTTCTTTTTCATTTATTTGGTCCCTGAGTTTTCAGTACATAAAGTTTATTAAGATCTTAATTGGACTTACATGTAGTGAACCCAGTGTCTGGGGATTTTTGGGTCTATTTCTTTGGTTCTTCTGAAATTCTCATTAAAATCATTTGCATGGTGGTCTTGCACTGAAAATATGAAAACCAACCAAACCTCCCCCAATGATTGTTGGCTGTGTCATAAATTTAATTTCCTTTACATGATGTGTTGTGACATATGTTTATACAGAAATGTTTAATTTATGCATGGCTCACTGTTTTTTTATCTTTATATTATCAGAAATTAAAGTGAGAAGAAGACATCAAAGGAAAAGATAACGATTAAAAAAGCAAATCAAATGTCTTTCTCTTTTAGATTTGAGATTTACCTACATGATTTCTCCACGAGCAATTTTATTTTTATGTTATTTCTTTTTCCACCGATTGCATGTAAATGTGATGAATGCATATTAAGTAGGATTGTAAGTCAGTATGTTAATGCTTGAAGCCTGCTGTGCTATAACCACATTTTGATGTTTCTAGAACAACCTGATGCCCCTACTGACCTGGAGCTGACGGACCAGAGAGACCGGAGTGTCCAACTCACTTGGATCCCAGGAGATGAGCACAATAGCCCAATTAAAAGTATGTATATCCACAGCTGAAATATTATCCATATTTCTCCATACATTTGAAATCATTGGTAAAAATTCTACGCATTTCTTTTATTATGGATGATTAAAAGAAAGTTCTTTTTCGAACTTTGCACTTCATATTGTACTGGGTGTACTGGGATTAATCATGTGATGTCTGTGCTGATTATAATAAGAACTTCAACAGTTTGCAATACTGATGTCTTTGCTAATGTGTTGACGGGTGTTAGAATGTGGTGTGATAACATTGTATCCAGTTTTAGTATTAGTGAATGGGAAAACAGACTTCTCACCCATGTTCAATCTCCTGCAGAATTCCTCATTCAGTATGAGGACGCGCTTCATCAGCCTGGCATCTGGCACAATCTGACAGAGGTTCCTGGAATCAAGACAACAGCCCACCTCAAACTCTCCCCTTACGTCCAGTACACCTTCAGGGTCCTGGCCCTTAACAACGTGGGCTACAGTCAACCCAGCTACCCATCACGTTCATACAAGACCAAAGCAGCAGGTACAGGTTACCCCTACCTGCCAAGATGAAATCACATTATTCATCATGGTGAAAGCTTGATAATATATGCATCTCTTTTCATTTTTTCTTCCAAATCTTGTATATTTATTACCCATCTGTTTTTGAGGGAGTCAAAAGCTGCTGGGTAATGAATAGTAAATTGTGAGAGTGTCAACTTCTCTAATAAATGGAATTCTTAATAAGCTCTTTAGAAAAATGGATTCAAATGGCACACAAATACAATAACTCTCTCTTTTTCTCTCTTTAACTCTCTCTCAGCACCTGATGAGAACCCTAGTGAAGTGGAAGCCATGGGAACTCATCATGACAACCTAGTCATATCCTGGAAAGTAAGGAAATGACACACTTTGGTTTGTCCCAGAATAAGACACGTTCAGCCAGTCTCACTAGCTTTCCTCACTTAAGATATCAACCAAAACACTATGAAATGATTAATAGAAGTATGATATGGACAGGACCTGCATTACAACTGAGTGACTTATCTGTGTTTTTGTCTGTCCCCTACCTCAGCCATTGACGGGTCTGCAGTCCAATGGCCCTGGCCTACAGTATAAAGTCATGTGGAAACAAATGGATGTAGAGAACCAGTGGGCATCTGTGACTGTTGCCAATGTCTCAAAGTTTGTGGTGTCAGGGACGCCCACCTTTGTGCCTTATGAGGTGAAGGTGCAGGCGTTGAATGATTATGGGTCGGGTCCAGAGCCGAAAGTGGTCGTTGGCTATTCAGGAGAGGATTGTGAGTTGTGTATCCATTTCATTTCCGAGCCTCCTTGAACAATGTCCTCATCTTTTTATCACCAAAATATAGTAATAGTCAGATAATTGCACGCTTGTTCAATGTGAACTGAAGGTTAAAAAGCATGGAAGAGCTACAGAGGTCACATTACATAACTTATGGTTTAGCTGTTTTCAAATTGTCAATTGCTTCACAACTACTTGCTGAATCATGAACTCTGACCTTAAATATCTTCTCACAGTCCCTTTGGCAGCTCCCAACAATGTGCAGGTCTTCGTCCAGAATAGCACACTGGCAGAGATTCACTGGATGCCTGTCCCCCCAAACTCTGTGCGGGGAAGACTGAAAGGCTACCGGGTAAACATTATTATTATATTATGAATATGTTATCATACATATTAATTTATGTCAGCATTGTCAAACATGTAATGTGACACAAGCTAGGACAATTTGTAGTTTACTACGCAGGGTGTGAGAGGGTAAAACATGAAGTCTAACTTGTTTTCTGTGATACAACCAGAGATGTCTACAGAACTCTTCATAAATAAACTCAGCACCATGGAGATAAAAGATCTAACGTCTTATCACCTGGGGCAGAAAGTCGAGTCTTATGAAAAAAACATGTATAAGATCTTATCATCATTCACTTGTGGTGTAGCGCACCGCTGGGGATAGCTGAGCGTGTGAAGATGACTTTGTTGACTTTGTCGACTTTGAGGAGACTTTGTACAGTTTAGACTCCCTGCTATGATCTTGGAGACAGGAACAACGGTGCACGTATCGTAAATACAATGCTGGCACAGATGTTGACTGTCAGGAGCTTCAGAATCTGTCAATGCTAACAATGAAAAGTCTCTGTGGTCTCCTAGGCATCTTACCCACAGATGTGAAGTGACAGTGATGATCTCAAAACAATAGCTGTGTGCAGTCAGAAGTATATGACATTACATGTATAGGCATAAAGCAGGAATTGATGACTGAGCTTGCATATGGTCTACACCATCACATTATAGTTTTATTATTTATTGATTTGTACATCTGTCTGGTGCTGGAAAAAAACATCTAGACTGACAGGTTTTTTCAGGTCTTCTCTTATAGTGTGATATTTTCATTTTTAAGACCTTTATCCCTAGTACTTCTGTGTCTGTGATTGTCAGTTGGAATGCATGTTGATCTGATGAGTTGACAAAACAAGCAGTCCTGAGAGCGGCCCTCTGTGTCATTGTAACAGGTGTATTACATGAAGCAGAGGGACCAGCACAAGCACAATGGTCACCACACGGAGCAACAGGTGCTCAACTTCAGTGCTAACAAAACTCATGGCAAACTGCCTGGCCTGCACCCTTACAGTTCTTACAAGCTCAATGTCCGAGTCTTCAACAACCGTGGCGAGGGCCCTCCCAGCCCTACTCTACAATTTGAAACCCCAGAAGGAGGTAAGTGGTTGACCTGAATAAGATTTATATAGACAACAATGTAGGTTAATGAATGATTCAGGTGAAAGCCTGTCCAGATATAGTCAGACTCCTACAGTCAACCTGATCTTATGAAACCCAGGTTGAACATTGATGGTGTGGATAAGCAACATTATTCAGTTTGTAAGGCGGGACAGATCTCTTTCATAATTGTATGAGGTGTCGCTAAACTGGTTGTCTGAAAAGTTTTATAGTTACCATCTCTAAACCTGAGCTGACCCTTTTTCTTAACTGAATTTTAAGTGATTTTTGTTTCTCATGACTATGTTCATTGTATTTTCAAATGAAATGGCATTTCAGAGATCATGTTAAAAATGAAAATGTGAACTTAGAATGGAGAAAAAGTGACATTTCATGGCTGGAGTGCAAAAATATAGCCATGTCGCATATTGACGTTTTCCCTCAAAAACGTATCAAAGCTTCTCCACTGTGTCAGTATTTGATGCCTGCTTTCTGAGATTATCACCAAAATATGTGCAGTACTTGTAATCAAGCACATCATTATTTTTTACTTAAATTCTTAAATTCAAGGTGAACACCCCATCCATTCTTAAACCCAGTTTGGTCTCTTTCTCTTGAAAGTTCCTGGTCCGCCAGCATTCCTGAAGGTAACAAATCCAAACCTGGACTCACTGACACTGGAATGGGGACCTCCTAATGAACACAATGGAAAACTGACAGGATATACCCTCAAATACCAGCCAGGTGATTATTCGATGTAATTCTCAGCAGATTAGGTGTCAGCAATAAGATTAGAGAGTGTAGAGGAGATTGGACATGATTAAAAACTGTGATCGCCTGGTTCAGTTGTTTGTCCGGCTGTTCATGTTTTAAACCTTTCTTTCTTAGCAATAGATCATGGAACTCTTGCTTTGACTCTTTTTCTTTTCTTTTTCTTTTTTTTTGGACATATTGTGGGCATATATTTTGGCATCCTTTCAATACAACATGGATTTGCCTCTTGGGACCATGATCTGGACATATATGTTTCTGTGTGTATACTTGTCAATTTGAATGTTTCTTCATGTGTTTTGTGATCAATCATGTTTTAAGGGGATGTACAGAAAAGCATTTTATAGCATTTTCTCTGCATGCGACACGTGTTTATTGGGGAGTCATTTATCTGCCTGGCAAACAAAATATTAAACATGAATTTATAGACGACGCTTTAGTTAACCTGATGTTACTTCACCACTTCCACCCCCTCCCTTCCTCACCAATTCCATCCCACCTCTCCAGTCAATAACACCAATGAGCTGGGTCCACTGGAGGAGCTAGCCCTGGCAGCCAATGAGACCAGTGTCACTCTACCCAACCTCAAGTACAGCACACGCTACAAGTTTTATTTCAATGCCAAAACACTCATTGGACCAGGGCCTTCCATTACGGAGGAGGCCATCACAGTTATGGATGAAGGTAAGTTGAAACCTTAGATGGCTGCTGAAAGAGGGGGGGGGGGCATGAAATATTTAATCTCACAACACAATTTGGGAACAAAGGTAGATTTTCAGGAATCAGCGTTTTCCGTACTTAGCGATATCCAGATGTGTTCCTGCTAAATGTGAATTGCTGTTTTTGTCTGGTTTTTGGTTTGCAACCATTTCCAGAATTTAGGTTAGCATAAAAATGAATTTATCATCTTAAAATAGACAGATGTTAGTTAGCAAGGGCTGAATATTCCAATGAAACATCGAGAAGGATAGAAATACATAATGTCTTCATAAATCATATTTTCTTAAACAAATAAGCTCCTTTCCCAAACAGATTTAAATCTCTTTATTAATCACAAATCCAAGGGTTTAGGGTGAGGTGTCTGAGCCATCCAGACCACTGAGGCTGTAAGTCTATGATACATATAGTCATAACCTCCGATATTACATCATTGTGAATTGTGCTGTAGAGGTCCACAGAGCTTACTGTGATTCAATTCGCACGGTCTCAGTCTGTGATGACTATAGTCCATTACAGATTTGTGTGTCATTTGTCATTTACGTTTTGTGTTTTTTGTCATTGATTTAAAGTGTTTTCTGTTTAAACTGAAATTTGATGAAAGCTCTTAGAAGTTTGAACAAAACCTCAGGGTCATTCCTCTTTAATCTTGTTTTACAACCTGAGTTTCACCCCCCCCCCCCTCTTTTCTAACTGCAGTGGTGTTGCTTGTATTGTAAGCACTTTTAAGATGATTCCAAAGTGGCCTTTTGAAATGTGTACATTTTTTTGGCCCACTCTCTCTCAGTCTTATTGATGGTATCCATCTTTCTCTGTGTCCTTCTCCCTCTTAAAGTGCTAATGCACCATCCCGATGCACATGTGGGCAAAGGTAACACAAGGATTTTCATGCCTGCATGCTGCCTACAGATGAACTTCAAATATAACAGCTAAATTCAAATAATGATAATAATAATAAGTGGCATGAATACAGTAGTGTTTTTTGGCCCTAATCTCACATAAACAAATTGAAAAGCACAGAAATAGATTTTGTAAAGTCCCCTGTGCATGATTCAAATTAATTTTTTTCACTGCTGGATAGGACGGAAATGGCACTGAAATCTGGCTTTCTGTCTCTCCCTTGCAAAATGCTTCTTCTTGAGCCTCTAGGAATGTGCCATGCTTCACCTGGCCAGTTTATGGAGCATGTCACCAACCTCTAAAATTTATAACATTTCTTCATGTTATTGTCTGTGTGTGTGTGTGCCTATGTGTGTGTGCCTGTGCGCACGTGCGAGTGTGTCTGTATGGTCTCTTACTCCTTTCCATGTTTTTTCAGGGCTCCCAGAACCCCCCCACCCACTCTCCCCAACATCCCAGTCTCCACGCCCCCCTCACCACAAGGGTACAGCTACTCCATAGACAGTCCTAATCTAACATATCTTGCTAACTTTTGTTTTGAAGGACACTAACACATTTACAGTGACTGCTTACTGTAAACTATCAATGATATTGAATATTCATTCGACCGCTGATCATTTCAGCTTTACACTGTGGAATACCAAAATTTATTTTGGAGGTCTCCCCATATGTTACTGGATTTCAGTGTATTGTTAATGAAGAAAATTTACAAGTTATTGTACATTTTCATTCGTTTGATGTTTGGTGGGTTATCATTTTGAAATGTATGGTGTGGTGCATTTAGCACAGTCGTGTCGCTATGCCTTAAGGTTGGGACTCTAAGGCAGGATTTCTTTCTTTCTGGATTAACGTTAAGCCATTCTGTCATGCCGTTCTTCTCTTTGTCAAAACTCTAGCCTCACTTCTCTCTTCTTTCTTGTGTGCTCAGCGCATCCGGTCTCTCCAGCCTTTGGGAATGTTAGTTCATCTGTGGGCGAGGAAGGAGCGATTATCAGTTGGGAATACTGGGGACCAGAAAAGCATGTTTATGTTGAATATATTGTAGAAAACAGTAAGATATATATGTTTTTATTTGCTGCTAATGTGGTCTGTGCATATTTAGTTTGGATAGGCGGCAAGAGAGCCTTACTTAGTCTGGGAGATGCCGTATAGAATAAGAGAGTAATTCACTTGGATTTATTGGAATGTTGGAAAAATTAAATATCTATCTCACGAAAAATTTGTAATGCTTAAAGTAACGAAACTGTTAACGTTAGCTTTTTATTATTTTCTTATTTCTTAACATTGCTTGATTGACCAAAACGCAGAGAATTATTACAAATGATTTATTTTTGTATTGGACCAACATAGTATTGGTGTAATACATTTTTATAGGATTCATAAGATAGAGTAAATGCATATAAAAGCATTTACATGTATGGTTCTCTCGCTCCTATACCGCAGGGACAATGGTGATATAGGTTGCATGCATTACTGCAGTTATGTAACATAACCATTGGTAGGATAGCTCTGGGACATTTTCATTGTCCTATTTTAATATTCTGTGACTTATTCTAATATAAAACAAAAATTACTTAACTAAGTAGAGTCTAGGTTTGCCTCGGGAAACACCATGTCTCACACTAATATCCAATCCATTGATATTTACCTCTCATTTAGATCACTTGAGCTAAGTAATAATGTATCATCAACATTCAGTATATCTAATAATTGGTTTGAGGACTGATGACATGACAAGTCATGACACAAAAATTAACTCTAGAACTCGTTGATTAATTTGGTCTCTATAGTGACCTAGTCAACCTGTGCATGAAGAGCATCCATTTAGAGTGGTGCATGGCCCATCATTCGTGTAGAGATATCGCCAGTGTGGATATGAATTTTCCCTCTGCTCCTGAAACCCCATTCAGGTCAAGAAGACTGGAAAAAGGAATTGGTAAACGGCTCACAGTCCCATGTTCTTAAGGGCTTAAAGGAAGGGCTGGCATACAAAGTACGCGTGGTCGCTATGGGTCATGCCGACCAAACTGTTCACCGTTCCGAAGAGCTTTTGGTCACAGTCCCAGGTGAAGCAATGTCTCAGTCCTGGCCCGGCAGCCTCTTGGGAAACTGAGTTTGTTGGGTGTATTTAGTGTCAGCATGGTCTGTGCTTTCCCTTCTCTCATTCCATGTCTGTGTCAAGTGTCTATGATGTTGGCTGATATGGAAATTGCCGTGTGTTTTCTGGCAAACTGTTTCCTTCAGGTTTGTGCAGTGTCATTGTGGAATGGTGTCTTTCTTGCATGATAATTTCATGTCTGCAAAGAATAATGTGATGGTTCTTTGGTACAAAAGGCAAATTATGAAAAAAAAAACCCAAAAACTTTTGAACTAAGTGTGAAACTGTTTATCGATTTATTTTCTTCTGCAATGTCCCCTTTAATCATTGCCCCTCAATTTGCATATGTGCTTGTGAGTGTGCATATTGTTTCAGTGTCATAAACATGCATGCCTAGCCGAGTGAGTGAGACACTTAGAGTAAGTGGATACACAAGAGAAAATCGTGATGACAGTTACAGAGGGAGCATGATGGAGAATGACAGCAACAGAGAGAGAGTGAGAGAGAGAGAGAGAGAGAGAGAGAGAGAGATGTTACATGATGTGATATTTAGAGGACAAGACAAGCTGTCAGTGAGTGTGTTTGTCCAATTCAACCGAATGACCCTATGCATGTTGCCAGTTCAAACCCACTGCTTGGTTACTGATAAATATTGTCAAAGTCAGTTTCTGTTAATGCTTTTCTTCCGCATGTAAACAAACACTGACCATTTTACTTTAAGTACAACTTTTATATTCATATGAAAATCAGTATGGGTGTCTCTTGACTGTTAGTGGAGATATGGCTGATCAAACTGTCTTTGGAACATTTGGATTCACAATTTTCCTGCTTCCTTTTAAAACTTGTTACATAGTAGTGTTCGTGATGACAGCATTCTTTGAACCAAACTTACAGTATGATAAGGACTTTTAACAATTCCCAGAGCTTGAATTGCAAAATCAGTAGAATGGATTTTATAGTCTTGTTACAGCCTTATGCTTGTTTGTGAAGACCAGTATACGTCACAGAGCGGATCATAAATCTGAGTCATAACACACCTCTGACAGTCTGTCCTTTTCTTCTGCCCTAGCCATGGCCAGCAGACAGGTGGACATTGCCACTCAGGGTTGGTTCATAGGCCTTATGTGTGCCATTGCTCTCCTCATCCTTGTCCTCCTCATCGTCTGCTTTATCAAGAGGAATAAGGGAGGCAAGTACCCAGGTGAGTAACCCCAACAATTGAACCAATCCTAACCCCAGATTCGTAATCACGGTAATTATTAAGGAACAGTGTTTTAATAGTTTGGTAACTAAACTAATCTAATCCCGCAAAAATGTAATTTTATACCCAAATATGCATTGTATTTCAAATACTGTTTGACTGCTGCGTATTACTATGCATTATATATACATATTCTAAGTACTGCTGTTACTATGGCAACATCCTCCCATACACCAAGAACTGTTTTTGACACGTATACAATGCTTGAAAGACACTGCAAACAATTACCATTGTATATTCTAAGGACTTTGAACTAATAATTGCTTGCATTTTTTTTTTTTAGTTTAGATTCTTTATTTAATGGATCCTTTATTCCATTCTTTATTCTGTGGATGTGTCTTGTCTAATGTCAGTCATTTTCATTTCAGTCAAAGAGAAGGAGGATGCACACGCAGACCCGGAGAGCCAGCCCATGAAGGACGACGACGTGACCTTTGGGGAGTACAGGTGAGAGAGAAGTGACACAGTCCACGCGAAAACCCACGGCCCCCTCCTGATCCCCCCCCACCCCATCCCCTCCCCCCTCTTTACCTTACACACAAACCGCTCAGCAGGACTGGACTACTGCATCTTCTTTGCTCTCTTCAACCATTTTTACCCCTCTATCAAGACGTGGGACTCCGCATCTACGCAAAGACAGCAGATCCTCCACAGACCTCTGGTGTTCAAGCACAGTTTGTTGTTTAACTTTTTTTGGGAGTGGGGTTGGTTGCTGTGGTACGTTGAGTGATCTGTGTTGTGGTGCGTTATTGCATCGCAACACTAGAGATTCAGGATTCCATGTTCAGGGATTTTTGTTTCATTTGGGTTTTTGGTGGATTCTTAACACTGCCCAAAGATGGAGGATATGTTGTTCATTATGTCTGGATTGTGTTGTGTATGCCAGGGCTGGAGGTAATTTTTTTCTTTCCTGTTTTACTCATAGAAATTAATTTAATGAAGACATATAACAATCACAGAAATATACAAAAACACAAATATTAACTTGTGTGATAATACTTACCATATTGACCATAACAATCAGTCTTTTAATAGTCATATTCAAAGCATTTTTATTTGTCATGCTAATGATAATGTATCCAGTCATCCTCCAGGCTTTAGGCTGCTTCTCCACACATATACACAAAAAAGCACTTTACTTTTGTATAGCATTTTAGAGTATTTTTTGTACTTTGCTTTTATTCAATTTGTATAATGTTTACATGTGTTTTTAAATATACATGATTATTAATTTTTTGTAAATAATTGGAATATAGATTTGATCTATGTACTGCCCTTAAACTGTCATGCTGTGATATAAATATATGAGATAATCTATATGGTGTACTATGCATGGCTTATATACACACACAGTGTCTCTTACTCTGGGTATTGCCTGTATGTATTCAATAGAAGATGTACAAAATCATGAGCAAATTATGTTTACATATAACAGTTATAGCATGCCCATGGAAAAAGGTCATCGGTTTTCCACACACCTGTTTATACCATCAAAGCACCTGTAGGTGTCCTGTGAAATACCAGAACTCGAGACAAGATATTGTGAGAATTTTTAAGAAGTGCTTACACATAATATTTCAATGGTAACAATAGCAGTGTGCAGATATATAGTTTTACAAAAAGAAAAAAAAAAAGCTAAGCACAAATTTAACTGATGTGATCAAGTGTGTGCAGTCATTCATGTTGAGAAAGCTCTCTGTTCTTCTGCGGTATTCTAAATAATGCTTCAAAACCACAGTTCTTTTTTCTAATGTAGTGTGTCTTTCATTCCTAAGGAAAATATTGACACATCAGCTCAACAAGTCAAGTGGTTTAAGTGTCTTTTTCTGATGAGTAGGACGAATAGAATTTCATCTTGAAATTACTGACGTTTTTTGTATTTGAATGATTAGTCTCATTGACCCCCCCCCCCCCCTTTTTTTTTGTTTGTTTATAATTCATGCTATGTTCTGTTGCAACCCACTACATTTGCCCTCTGCTAAGGTCAAGATGGTCTACTGTTGTGGAGCGATTGTTTAGACCTCATCAGTGCTGTTGCTCCTAACCCTCTTAACGTTCTCCAGCACATTTTAACAGGTCATCATTCACTGTTCCATGCAGTGCGTGTGGATGGAGTGTTTGTGAGGGCCAAGACCGATAAGAAAAAAAATACACGTCCTTCATTTGTTGTTGACTGCTGTTATTTGTTCTTTTTGCGGTCTTTGTTGTCGGGGGAATTGTAGATGTGGTGGAAGGTAAGGAAGGTTTTTGCAAAAGCAGCATGTGGAAGGAGACTGCAGTGAAAAATGCCGCTGGGAGAAATACAATCCGTCTATAAATCATCTCAGGCTTACACTTTACATATACTCCCTGTTATGAAAGCTAATGCTATCATACACATGACTTTGCCCTTATCCTCTCACTGATGCATGTAAATGCATTTCTTTTGTAGCATTAGGCCAAGAGATTTCCTGGATTTGTGATAAATGACTCTGAAAATATCTTGAGATGTTTATGATAGCAAAACAATCATAATGGGAGAGGTGATTAAAGTGTTTGTACAGCTTGTACCTTTCTGGATAGGAATCATCATATTTACTTTTTTTTTAAGTGACTCAATCAGTTTTACATGATTGCTGTCTGTTTGTCAGTTCTCGTTTTTATTCAGTCAAGAATTTGACATCTTGTTGCAGCATTATCCTGGATATTTAATGTTTGTTAAGAACAGCTCTTATCATGGAGGTTTACTCGGTATACCTCCCATGCTACGTTGTGAACCTTGACCCCTCCTGCTGTCGCTTCATATCCAGATGTTAAGTGTTCAATCTGCATGCATTCCACTCCTGGTTGACAAGATCTGTTCAGTTATTCAGTTTGAATTTCAAAACTTTGAAAAAATATCTATTATTCAAGTATAATCTATATTTTTCTGTTCAACAGAAATCATCTTTAAATTGTAAGCTGATGGTACTTTTACCCTTAGAACAGATTTTTTTCAAGAATACCTTCAATGATAGAACTTTTGGTTTATATGAATTAATGTATTTCAGAAACTGCTCTTAATTCAGAGACTGAGACACCCTTAATGTTACTTGCTTTAAACACCTGCCATTTTAAACCCTATTCTCAAGCACAGTCATTGTTAACAGCATGTACATGACAGTACATGCATGCATCCATTGTCGGTGTGATTGGCATGTGTTTTGCATCAGTGTTTCATCAATGACAAAAGCCAGGCTTAATCTCCTTACATCTGTCATCATTCCACCTGTAACACCTGCATGTTATTTTCTCCTAGTGACTCTGAGGACCATAAGCCTTTAAAAGGGAGCCGCACCCCGTCCAATGGGACGGTAAAACGAGACGAAAGTGACGACAGTTTAGTTGACTACGGGGAAGGCGGAGACGGACAATTCAACGAGGACGGCTCGTTTATTGGGCAGTATAGTGGAAAGAAGGAGAGGGACACAGCAGAGGGTCATGAGAGCTCAGAGGCGCCCTCCCCAGTTAATGCCATGAACTCTTTTGTGTAAGCCAGGTCATTAGGATATTTCTCGCCCATGACTGCATTTCACAGGGCTGACTCATAATTATCGGACCCCGTACAAACATGTTCAAATACAGGATATATACATATACATACACACGCACACCTGAGACAAGATGAAGCTTAAAGTAGGTGCAGATGGACCTCTTGATTTGGATGGATGCAGAGAAAACTGATAACACATGATGCTTTGTTAATACTAGCTAACATGAGGTAATTTTACAAAAAGTTCTAACATTTCAGTGCATGAAATTAATATTATTAAATCTGATTTATAATACAAGGAGAACAGTATATGAAGAAGAATGTTAGCTGGTTTTGAATGATCATGCAGAGGTCTTCTCACAACTTACCACTAGGTATACATTTTTATTTTCAGCGTATTATGTGGATATACCTGTACATAAAAATGGCAGCAATGTTTCCTAACAACATTGCTCTAAAAGTGTTTGATGAAATATAGAAATGTATAGCTATAATTATGTCTTTTTTTGCAAGACGGGAGATATTTGTATATAGTTATTGAAATGAGCAAAACTGTGTTTTCTGACAAGAAGGATTCATTTGTTTAAGCAAGACTTCTCAAAGACACTCGGACTTATTAAAATGTCATTATAGATTTGCCAACTACACCATGCTTACTTTGTCTTACCCCTGGAAAAAAAAGGTTGTCCTTTTGTGCCTGCACGCCTAAAGAAGCTCTAACCTGTGCATGAGTGCTCATTGTCATGACCTTCACCTGCATGCAAACTTTTTGAGGGTTTCCTTAGTAACAGGTGCTTTGGAGACAGAGGCCAAAAAACATAAGCTAACCTTTTCATTTTTTGAAGCACCGTTGAAAGTGGAGGAACAGGATGGGTGGCCTTCACTATATAGTGCCTTTGAACTGAGCTGGTTATGGCATCTTTATAATATGCTGTTCATCTGGACAACTTGCTAACTGCTAAATGTGAATGAAATGTAGGTGTTTTGTTGACAAACAGTGGTCTGAAAGCGCTATTTGTTAAGTTTGAAACTATTCATAAGAAGACAGAAGGAACAGTATTATTAGATGTGTTGCTTATCAAGCTTCCTAATGAGTAGAAACAGAAGGATAGAGCTCTCTCTATGTGTGTGCCCTTAGTGTGTGTGTGTGTGTGCGTGTGTGTATGAGTGTGTGCACGTGTGCATTTTTACATTGCTTTGCAAATGTAAAGTTCCTTTTTTATTCATTTGTACAGAATTAACATCAATGACCTTGTGTGTGACTGGATCGTATATCATTTTGTTTTGGTTTTTTTGTTGTTTTTTTTCATGACTTGCATCAAGTTTTATGTTCAACTGTATGTTTTTTTTCTCTGTAGATAATTATGTTTAATTTGTAAATAATATGAAAACCCAAGGAAGTTAAGTGAATGCCTAACAAATGGTACAGAACCATGAGGTGGAATGACCTGTTGAGTGTGTTGTGTTCAATATTACCTTCTTTCATTTGCTGTGAATGTTATACATGGAGAGTTGGATATTCAAGATCACATTTGTGTTTATTTGTTGAGCTGAGCTGGTGTTTTCTGACTGTTTACTACTCTTTGTACCAAGTAATAAAAACCAACAGCTATACTACAACATATAGAATCATGCAACAACACAACATAATTCAGGCGTCATGGGAAACTATTATACTCTTGACAGCTGCCATCTCAGTAGTGTAATACTGATATATATATATATTCTTCATATAATATATGCAGCACAATCAGCTGTCTGTTGGATTTCTCTAAAGATTAGTATTGTAAAGGATTTTGTATTATAAGTAATGACAAATGTTAGATTCAGGATTTTACTAACAATATATTTTACATTTCATTTTTATTTAAGCTTCTCCAAGAATGAAATTCCAGCAAGTCTAAATATGATACTGAATGAATAAACATAATTATCTTCATTTTGTGTCCTTCATTTTGTCCATATTTACATGGGGTATACCTCAGGAAGCCTTCATAGGACTTGCTAGTTTGTACAGCTCTTTAGCATAGCTTTTATGTTGCTGTGGGAACTATTCTGTCAAATGTTGCTTATCCTGTACGTTTTGGGAATGATGGCATAGAAAATACGTCATTCGAAATTGTGCATTTGGCCATTACACTTTATACATGACTTGTACATGCCTTTAAATGTCATCAAGTTTCTAAACACTAGAACATCAAGATATATTTTTGATGAAATGAGTAAACCTGATATATGTCTCTGTGTAACTGTTATATGTTAGATGATAATAATTTTATTAACAAACTGTTACCCCAAATGTATTTTTATATATATAGATACCATATTTATTTATATAATGTTGAAGTTCTCAATGGTCACATGGCACAGGTTTGTTGAGAGGTCTTGATTACTAGTAGGTTTTGATGGCAAGCTCATAGAGGTTTTAGAGAGCAGATCTCACTGTATTCTCATTTCTTCATGAAGCTGAAGAAAACACTGAGGTGTGTGAGTTGTCAAATGGGAGGTGTGTATGTGTGCGTGCATGTTGTGTTTGTGCTTGTGAATGCACAAGTCTTTGCCTGCTGTAAGCTAGGGAATATTTTTAGATATGAGGGACTTTGGGAGGAGACGACAAAAAAATCACCTATAGCCACCTTAGGGCTTCAGCACCACTCACATGAATGCCATGGGAGACCATGTGATAGACATGAAATGCACCTGTTAACACCACAGACTCTCAGATGCATGGATAGAGTGCAGAGGGGTCTCTCACCCCCAGATGATATCAACTAATAATAAACAAGAAAAATAAATAAATAAATTGTTTTTGTTCAACGCTCCTGTACTCATATTTTTGTGTGCAACTGAGAGGAGAGAGAGAGAGAGAGAGAACCAGCCATCTGCTGTATGATTACAGAACATTTGTGTCAGGAAGCAGAGACGTCTGGTGGGTGTCTCTTGGACACTCTTATCTGCTTTGGCACTGGGGTTTTGCCTTCTGTTCCCTCCTATTTATTTTCTGAATAAAATCATCTGAAGATTTTTTTTTTCGTTTGTTTGTCTCAGAGATGTAACTGTAAAGGTGTCTTAACAGCATAAGCAACATGAAATAGACATGAAACGTAGAAAACTGCAAAAAAGAAAATCTATGAGCGCTTTTCTTCCAGACTAAAACAGACATCCAGAGTGATCTCATTACTGATGATAAATCTGTAATGTTTAGCAAGTCTACACTTCAGAAGTTTCATAACTGTGAGATGCTTGGGAAGATTGTGACAAACATTTATCTCCATTATTTTGCCAATATATGACCACCACACATACTTTTAGCTCTCAATTAAGATATTGTCTTTACCACACACATTTTTGCACATTTCAACACAATACTAGTTTCTCACCAACATGAGAAACTAGAATGCATTTTCTGAAGTAACTGCAGCTCTGTATTCATGAGCTGTCCCCATTATTTCTCTTATGCCTCTCACCTCTGCTGACGTGCACTGTTGGCCTAATTCCTTTACTGCCATCTAGTGAGGGTGTAACCACGCTCTCACAATGATCAGGACCTGCAGACTGTCAAGAGAGGTAGTTGTACTTCAGTTATTTGGACATAAAACTGTTAAGTGGTATGTCAAGCAGAACATTTTTAAGATGTTTAATCCAACTGAATAGTTGGAAGCAAATATACTTGGTGTGACTTTACTGCCGGGATCCTAAATATGCCTGTCTTAATTTCCTGTTTTGATGAAATAAAGAGCTGTATGCAAGCAACAGAAAATTAATTGTTTACAGTTTTGATATTTGTCGCTTTTTTTTAAATAAGTAAAATCGGTAATTGATTATTAAATTAATACCCAACCAGAACATGTCACCAAATTTAGTTTGCAAATCTCAGTCGCTCAGTAAAACCTATAAATGTTATTCTGAAAATACCACCCATAATTTTACTTAAATCATTATGAACTATAAATATCTGTAATCAGCACATTTTAAGCAGTCTTTAAAATAATCCCAATTACTCATTCAGTGGTTTCCTTCTGCAAGGTGGACCTCTCCTCACATCTCTGTGTCTTAGCAACATCAAATCAGAGGTGACCTCTTTACTTTCATGTGAGCCAATCACAAAGCATAGCACCAGACTGAACCCTCAAATGGAAAAGCCCCATATGCTGCTGTTCTTTTTTTGTTCCCCTTTTTTTCTCCCTCTCTCTCTCTCTCTCTCTCTTCTTTTTTCAATTACATCTCATTCCAGGAGGAGGCTGATTTGGTAATGAATGGAAAAGAATCTAGCATCACATCATAGGAGAGCTGATTGGTGATCATCGTTACTATGACAACATCTGCTCCTCCACATCTCCTGCCACCCCTCCCAATCAAGACACAAGGCCACCTCCCACAGCTCAATTACCCTTGTCCCCTTTCCTTCTCTCCTGGGACTGTGTGTAAGAGTGTGTGTTTCAGTGTGTGTGTGTGTGTCTGCAATAATTCTCATTTGGATTGGATCTCTGCTTAGTAGCTTTACTAGTTTTCAAGCTGTGAAGACTACACGGGTTGTCAGATCTGCGGCCTTTGTCATCTATGTCTAGGGTGTATGGTCAACTGTAGCCTATATATTTTCCCATTTAGAGTATTCCAATGTTTCTGTATACAATAACAGCTAGACATTGCAAGACCTAAAGTTTGGGTCAGTGACACCAGTACCCTGTGGTTGTGTATAAGAATTACATCCTTCGACCTCTGTCAAACCGATAAAAATATTTCATATTTTAGAAAAACACAGTAAACTATAATTAGGAAGGTTTTGTGTAGGTTTCAGTCTGTACATAACAGTATGTCAGTGTGATCTCCAATTTTAACAATCTGTTTCTGGGATACAGTTACCTCTCCTTTTTATCCTTATGCAAATCTGGCCTTTTAACTGTGAACCTGAGAGATGGATTTTATAATTGTTTATGATGGCTCATTGACATTTCCATATGGCAGACAAACCAACAAACCATGCCCAAACAATGGCCACCACATCTGCTGTTAAATTAAAAGAAAAAAAAAAGAAAAAAAGGGTGAAAAAAGGTCCATGTCTGAAAAGTCTAAATCTACCAAACAAACCTTACATTTCTGACACTCAGAGAAAACTTCACAATGGCTAAAAATGCATCTTGATATTTTCCGATGCCTCAAGAACATGTCTTTTATTTGTTCCCCTTTCAGCTGTTTGCACAAGGCTGCACACATTTTTGACATGTAAATGGAGGGTATCTAAGTGAAATATATCTCCTCTGGGGGTCTCCTCGTCCCCTCTGGAAGAGCCACCCCAGTGAGCGGGTGATATATAAAGTGAGGGTGCTTTGTTCTATTGATCTGACACTAATGCCCCCTCTACCTTCTCCCGTCTTCTCCCCCAAGCTTCTCTGATGACAGGGATGGGATTACGGCCCCCCAAAAAATCACGTCCCGTGTGGATTACTGCTGAGGAAAATGGATTTGGGTGGAGGTTGGGGGGTGGGGTAGCCCCCTGCTAAGAGAAGGGAGCTAAGTCTTGGATCATAACCCATATCATTCATCTCCCCCAGCTCACTTTCACTCCATCGTTTCTGCATATGATAAGCAAGGCTTCTGCTGCCCTGACAACAGTATGTGCACCAGATTTTCCTTAGCTAGAAATTTGACATTTGTGTGACAGAGGGATTTGTAAATATAGCTGCTTTTGGAACAGGGGGTTCACTTCATACGCTATAGCTCAAAACAAAGTCTTTGAAAAGAGCTGTGTAGACTGCAGGTCTTCTTCAGCTCTCAAAATATGGCATATACTATAGTGCGGTATGCCATTCACTCAGCATATCTCTGCACACAGCACATCTCTGCACACAGGAAAGAAGCAACAATGCAAATTGCTCTCTCTCTATCAGTGCCTTACAGGGAACATTTCTTGTAATATTTTCTACAGCCATATAGGAGTAGTACATGCAAATCCATATGATCGATATTTCCAGTCAAGCAGTAATGTGAGAATGTGTTACCATGCTTAACCTATTCTCTTTCTTACAAATACATTACAATAGGAAAATACCTGTTTTTCAGAGATGACTGATTACATGGAATTTATTTTGCAGAAAAATTGCTCTCCGGACAAGTGGATTTCACAGATTTGTTCTCAAATACTGCAAATAATTACATTGTGGGAATGCTAACTGGGCAGATTTGTGATAACTGTAACTTAGACATGTATTACATAACTTTTTATAACCATCTATAGCTTTTTTTACATAACTATTAACTACTATAATATAAATTGTGTTCTGGATGACCTGTGGAATCATTATCTAATACAACACGTTTACAGAGATCAGTGGCCCCTCAGACAAAGGATACTGTGGGCTTTACTACTTTTATTTTTATTAAGGGTCAAATTGCTGAGGTGTGAAGAACCAGGAATTTTATTCGCCCTTTTACATCAATAAGTTGTATTAATGGCTTGTTCAATAATTAAAAATGTTGTAAACAACATCGGCTAATGCACGCTTATTTGTCATACTTTTTTGTAAAATATTATGGGCTTCACTAAAGATAGAAAGAAAACCATTCATTACGGAGAAAAGCTTTGAAAAGTACGTCACCACGAGAATAAACAGCTGGGGGAGGGTTGGTGGTTAATTATTCCCATGATTTGGTTGTTTTGCTAATCCTGATTTGTAACGATGTGACAGTGTGCATGACGGCATCCTTGTCATTAAGGCCACGCTACCTGGGGGCACAGAGAAATCCATCCATTTTAGCTCCAGTCATCCTTGCTCACTGCTTAAAGCAAAAACACTCCTCACAGTCTCCTCAACACTGAACAAACGTTTGTTTGTTTTTCGTTCAATCTCATATTTAGGAGTAACAAGAACTCAAACTCGTATTTCCCACATTCAAATTCAAAGTGTAATGCCAACATTTAGCGGCAAACACTCTCTCAACTAACAAACATGTACGGCTGCATGGCAGACCTGTCGGCCAATAGAATCCGATCTAGCGCCCCCCAAGGCGACCGTCACCATCTTCCATCCAATCCAAGTGTACTTGACACAAACAGCGCTATCCGTTCCTTCCCCGCGGTTGTCAGTTCGGCGATGCGGTGCTGATCCAGGTGTGTCTCGTGAAGGTTACATGGACGGATCGTCCGGTCTTGCAGGTGAGGACGAGAATCCGTTCAAGTTTAACATCTTTTTCAGTTGGGAGAATGCACGGCATATCTTAGAGAATCATTTGCGCTTCTGGTGGTTCAGATGCTGCCGCTGATGTACCGCAATGCAGACCAGTGGGGTTATTTTGACAAATAGGTAGTATGACTTGTATATCACTTCTCGATTTATCTCTTATACTGAAGATTTCTGTTTTATAGCTTCTATCTAAATGAATGAAGTGCTGTTGAATCGGCAGGTTTTTTGCTTTATCTGAGCGTCTCGCTGACACATTTTGACCATGCACTGTATTCAGGTCTGCAACACATAAATAATATTATTAGTTTTTTGTTTATCACTGTAGGTTTCTCACTTGTATGCTTTTAAGCAGTTTTCATTTTTACTTCTTGACAGAAACAGTTAGGATGGGGCTTCTATAAATATTCTTGTATGAATATTTGACAGCAGAATGTAGGCTACAAACATCTACGGGAACTGTCTAGGAAAAGTCAGGTCATACCGGTACTATTCCTCCGTTTGGACTGTTTCTTAAATAACACGTTTAGTACACTGAGCATTCAGGATAACGTTTTCCCCCACACAACTGTGTTGCCATTTTAAAACCCTCATTTTATTATGCAAGAAAAATCTCTGTTAAGGTGTAATGGGCGCGTCCAGAGATGTCGTAACATAGTAATCATAATCACAGAGCCACTAAACGGACATTCGTGGTAATAAATAATACATGTCACGAAGCGTTTACGTGGAGACAGCTGCCGTTGGTACAGTTAAACTGATATGGAGCAATGTTCTCAGTCAGCCAGTCATAATTCACAGTATTTCAGCAGCAGGTAATTGTAGCTGAAGTTCTACCACATCTGTCCTAAAACATACGTACGCGCGCTCGCACACAAACACACACACACACACACACACACACACACACACACACACACACACACACACACACGTTTGCTGTGTGCATACATATGTATACATGCTTGATACATGAGGAGCACAGCAATATGTATAATGTTTGCATCCCCACTATTTTCACTGTTTTCAAAGTGTACATTTTGGGCAGACCTGCCTTTTCTTGGAAGACATGTGCAGCATACTGAGGCAAAATGGTAGATATCAGTAGCAAACACTGAGTTGAATATTTATTGAATCTCCTTTTGTAAGAGGGGGGGGGGGGGGGGGGCCTCCTGAGACAGCTTAAGACCTTCGTCTGGCTGCCATCTTGCCTCTTTCTCCACTGCCCTCAGGGCTGTCCAAACACTGAAGACAGAGGAGAGGAGAAATCTCCTCTTTCTCTAAACCCTGCTGTACTGAAGCTTATTCCCCAGTCTTTCAGTCAGGATTTGATGATGTCAGTACGTGGTGAGGTTGGATTGTGGTTCTTGCTTTAAAGTCACTGCTAGCAAATTATGTGAGGAGCATTTTACATGGCTCCATTCTTATTGACACGGCTGTACAGTGTACTCTGCATGTAAGTCCACAGAGGTTCGAAAATCAGCAGTGTCACAGGAGGGGTAACATGGCAATCACCATGGCTACAGAAGTGTCTCTTTCTTAATAAAGGTCACATGTAAAGCTCATTTAATATTTGAAATCAAAATTGATTTGGGGCACCTCTTATTTTGATTTACCATCTTATTTTTTGTGTTGTTTCTTTTTCTAAGAGGTTAAAAGAGTGTGTGTTGAATTTTGACATGCATTTCAGTCTCGTGTGTGTGTACTGGAGTTGTTATTGTCGACAAGACTGTATAACAGCAGGAACCTGTAATGACTTTTCCACTACAAAATGTCAGCAGCAGTTCCTTACCCAGTTCTGTCCTTTCAGTCCAGAGTTCTGCTCTGCGTGGTCTCCGAGTGTGAAAGGTTATGACACGAACAGGCCTGAGTGCTCTAGTATTAAAAAACAGACAAACAAACAAACAAACATCTGTACAGTTCAGGAATACTTCACATGTTGTTTGTGATGTGCTATGCATATCTCACATTCTGTATCTATATATTGTTATACAACAGTCTTTTCCTTTTCACATCTTTGACACCCTTAGGCACTTGTATTCAAGCTCTCAGGAACTTGATTCACATAACGAACAAATCAACAGTGTCATAATTTGTAGAATCAGTGCTGACTTAGAAACTGTAAATATGTAAAATGGTGTGAGGTAGGTGAGGGAGAAGCTGACATAGCAGAGAAGTACAAGGTGCTTTCCACAAAGCAGACTGACCCTCTGAGAGTTTCACAGGAGGACGCTTCAGATCATGGTTGGTTGCCATCTGAGTTGGAAACAATACTAGTATGTTTGTCTCAGAGAAAAGCTTGTTTACAAGTTCACTCTCTTCTTCCCTGAGTGTCAGATAGAAAAGAGATAACTGGTCTCCATCTGATAAAGAGGTGCCCCCATTCTGATGGGGAGCTTTGACATTTCATTTGCAACACGGGGTAGCCTGTGCCTTGATTTGTCTCTACAGTAAAGAGCACCATTTATTTTGGATTAAATGCACTCTGAACTCTAATTCTTGATTACTTTAGGTCATATGAAAGAGGCAAATAGATTAAAAACTCTCACACACTCACGCGCGCACACACACACACACACACACACACACACACACACACACACACACACACACCATATGATCAGAGCCCTCTACAAAGCTCTAAGAGTAGAGGAGCCCCGTGGCATTTGAGGAGATGCACAAACATGTGATCCTCTTGTCTTGATGCTCTCTCTAGATTAGTCAGCGATTCCTGCCATGGCGATCAATACATTCGCTAATGGAATGTTTGTTAAAGAAATGACTACTCCACCTTTTAACAGTGAGATATGTCCTCTCCTCAGGATGTGTGCACACACATGTGTGTGCACGTGTGTGTGTGTGTGCATGCATGTGTCCATGTGTGCATGTGTGCTCTCAAAATGTCCTGCTTTGTGGGTTAGTCCTCTAGGGCACTTTTTTCTCAGTCCATTCTGTAAGCATTTGTGTTTTAGACAAATGTAACGAAACTCGTTTAAAATAAGTTGTGGAGCTACAGCACAGATAGCTAAAGTGAAGCCTGCATTCAGGAGCTTGTTGTAAGCCCATCAGTGCTGGAATGGTTTGAATTCAGCTCTCATCGAACCCCCATTACACCAGCACGGTTACATCTGATTCAGCCTATCAGCTAACCACCGGGTCCCTGTTAAGTCGAATGAAGTACAGGAGTGAAGAAATTTTTTTCAGGACATTGGGTTTCTGAAAGACTGAGATGAGAAACTGTGCACTAAGGGAGCCTCTATATCAGCCCTGTACAGTGGACCCAAAACATGTCACGCCTTTCATTTCAATTGCCTGGGGACTTAGAGAGGAACAGTGTCTGAAGGTTTAAAGGAAGGCTGGTGTTCCTAATTCCTCATTTCCACACGCAGCTCCTCTCAGTTAAAGGCAGGCGTCTAACCTTTGATGGTGTCACATTATGCGCTGAAGCACTTAGTTTAATATAATATATTGAGATGTCTTCGAAACAAGGATAGGAGCATGTAGTTTTATCAGAAAAGGAGTTTTTCACTCATTGTTCCTTATACGAGGTGTGTGTGTGTGTCACGCTGGTGGTGTGGTGCAGGACCCAAGTGCAAGACACGATGGTTGAAGTGACAAAAACAGAAGACTTTACTGAAAATGAAGATCAAAATACAAGTGCAAAACAAAAGCAAAGCCAATAACAAAAAGGTGCAGCGTAACAGTTGTGCAAACTAACACAAACAACGATAGACAAAGACAAGGCAAACACTAGGACTTAAATAGAGGGAGAACTAAACAGGGCAACACAGGATTGGTAGAAATTAACAAGGTAATAATTGGACAAACAGGTACAGGTGAGGGGCGGAGACAGACAGAACAGGAGCACAAAGACATGTCAAACCAAAAGTCCAAAATGGCGGTGCAGGTTGTGACAGAGCCCCCCCCTTAAGGGGCGGCTCCAGACGGCCCAAAAGAAAAACAAAAGTCCAGAACAGACCGGGTGGGTGGGGGGGGCGCACAGAGGGATGACCGAAGGTGCTGCAGCCGACGGGCCCCCTCTGCGGCCGAGCAGGTGAGGGGTTGGCTGGAACAGACTTTCAAACTGGCAGAAGAACAGGAACGGGGCAGACTTCAAAACAGCCTCGACGATGGCTAGAGGGCTGAGCTGGATCGGGGAAAGGGCCTCGGGAACAGGACAGGGCGTCAGCACGGGAGCTGACCAGGACAGGGCGTCAGCACGGGAGCTGACCAGGACAGGGCGTCAGCACGGGAGCTGACCTGGGCCGGGAAAGCGGCCTCGGGAACAGGACAGGGCGTCAGCATGGGAGCTGACCTGGACAGGGCGTCAGCATGGGAGCTGACCTGGGCCGGGAAAGCGGCCTCGGGAACAGGGCAGGACAGCGCATCCTCCGTGGTGCGCCGGGCAGCGCATTCCTCGCGCTGGGCAGCGCATCCTCCGTGGTGCGCCGGGCAGCGCATTCCTCGCGCTGGGCAGCGCATCCTCCGTGGTGCGCCGGGCAGCGCATTCCTCGCGCTGGGCAGCGCATCCTCCGTGGTGCGCCGGGCAGCGCATCCTCCGTGGTGCGCCGGGCAGCGCATTCCTCGCGCTGGGCAGCGCATTCCTCGCGCTGGGCAGCGCACCCTCCATGGTGCGCCGGGCAGCGCACCCTCCATGGTGCGCCGGGCAGCGCACCCTCCATGGTGCGCCGGGCAGCGCACCCTCCATGGTGCGCCGGGCAGCGCACCCTCCATGGTGCGCCGGGCAGCGCATTCCTCGCGCTGGGCAGCACACCCTCCATGGTGCGCCAGGCAGCGCATTCCTCGTGCTGGGCAGCGCACCCTCCATGGAGCGCCAGGCAGCGCATTCCTCGCGCTGGGCAGCGCACCCTCCATGGAGCCTTCGGAGACACTGTTTGAAGGGGATTCAGGGTGGCAGAGACAGGAGACCCAGGAGCGGACACAGCCCTAGAGATGGTTGGGCCCAGCACCACAGTCCATGTGGTGCCTGGGTCTAGGGCTGGGAGCCCCCCCCCAAAAAATTCCCCCCCCGGGTTAGGGGCTGGAGGACCTACCGAGAGAGGGAGCCCCGCCGCACCCAGGTCAGGAGCTGGAACCGTCTCTGCCCGGGAGACAGGAGTGTCTTGCTGGGTCCTTGTTGGGTCTATCGTTCTGTCACGCTGGTGGTGTGGTGCAGGACCCAAGTGCAAGACACGATGGTTGAAGTGACAAAAACAGAAGACTTTACTGAAAATGAAGATCAAAATACAAGTGCAAAACAAAAGCAAAGCCAATAACAAAAAGGTGCAGCGTAACAGTTGTGCAAACTAACACAAACAACGATAGACAAAGACAAGGCAAACACTAGGACTTAAATAGAGGGAGAACTAAACAGGGCAACACAGGATTGGTAGAAATTAGCAAGGTAATAATTGGACAAACAGGTACAGGTGAGGGGCGGAGACAGACAGAACAGGAGCACAAAGACATGTCAAACCAAAAGTCCAAAATGGCGGTGCAGGTTGTGACAGTGTGTGTGTGTGTGTGAAGTCTCCAGATCATTATGTGTGAGTGGTGGATTTGAGCTTGGATCTACTGATCATTAAGTTGCTCATTAAACCATGTGCTATACTTGGCCTCTCAGCGTCTCTCAAAGCTTAATGCTTATAGGTCGGCCAGGCACAAAGTGTATTAGCATGCTTGAGGTTGTTCAAAGGAAATGATTGCTAAATTGATCTCTTTTTTTGTCTTAGGCTATGGAAAATATTTTTACTTAGAAACAGACAGCTACTATTACAATGAGGTTAGATTTTGTTACAAACTAGACTTGGGTTTTTGTTTAATTTGGTTCAGTCTTCTTCGGCATTACATTGTCATTAAGTTCATCCCTGATGCACAAAGAGACATTGTATTTTTAGCTTTTACAATACAGTGAAACTCTGTGGGGAAATATGCACCTAATTTAGCACTCGGTTACAAACGGTGGCCCTCCCCTTGTTAATGCCCACGTTAAATTTCTTTCTGATAAAATCTTCCTTTATAGCCTCACAACTCTGACAAGAGTTATGAAGTCTTTGGATGGTTCCAAACAGTCAGTTTGGAATGATCACTGAAATCTTAGTACTTGCACTGAATGTATAGTGCATGGATTTGAATTCAGCTTTAGTCTGTGTTTACCTTGGCATGGACAATGTGGATTTAGTGTATTGGACCCTGATCACACACTAGTGGTAGTGTAGAGATAATGGTAGCAAATGAATAGGAATTGGAATTACTAATATCTGTCTTTTCTATGTCTTATCTGTAGTTTCTTAAGAACTACGAAATTATGTAACGGGAAAAAAAAGAAATACATTCATTTCTAGATGTATGAATTAAGTGTGAATAATTTCCCAGCCAGTTTGACATCTAAAGCTTGTAAATGTTGCACAACATTGAAAAATCATAGACTAACTATTATATTTTTATACATTTAGACAGTAAGACCTTCTGTTCTCACACAAAATGATCTTTACTTTAAAAACTTTGCAATTTACATAGCTGAAATATTACACGAGAAACCAAGACCCACAATCATCAGTTGATGGGTTGGTGGTCTCACATAGCACTCAGTTTTTGTCTTTTTCTCCAACAGAAATGTTTCCTTGGTTAAATATTCTGCCTGTTTCTTTTGCCTCTGACAATATTTGACATAGTTTTTGGGAGTAAAGTGTTATCTTCTTAGTAATTTGAGAAGAATACTGACTTTGCCTTGTAAAACTCTAATATACTTTCTGCAGTATGCTTGTGAAGTATCCATAGTGTGCATTTCAGTGCTTTTGGCTGATTTTATCTCATAATTTTCATCTAATTGCAGATTGTAAACTTGATATTTCTGAATCTGAATGTTTGATATTAAGGAGGAATAGGGTTGTCCATCTGTATCATGTGGCTTCAGTAATAGCAAGAGAACAACTACATGATATATGATCTAATCATTAAGAATTTAGTTTTAAATGTTTCACAGACAAACCACATGTCCCTAATCTGGGCATTTGCACTTTAAGGACCACTGGTCCAGTGTTTACCTTTCAACTGGCTAGTTTTTCTCAGTGATTCGCTCTTATTACTTTTGCTGATTCTGTTGAACAGTGTAAGCTTTGTGTCCCAGCGTTACTGCTGCAGCCCATAAAAGCAAAACGCAGCCACGTTACAGGAGTCCATGGAGACCGAGTTATCACGGTGTCAGGGATCTGTTAAGGGACATAATTGCTTGGCACTGCATTTAATTTCACCTACCTCTCCCTAAACTCTCTGTCAGTTATATTGTTTTTTCCCCCCCAATTCTGTAGATAATCAAGTGTTAAATTGACGGTAATGAAACATGTTGAAGCCCTTGCCGCCCATGAGGAGATTGCTCAGAGAGTGAGGGCCGATTATCCCATAAGAGTAAATGCCCTTGATATAGATTGTAAATGTGTCCCCGCCATTCAACCTGGAAGTGTCAGTGGGCGGGGCCTGTGGTGTCACAGGGGATAATCACAGTGCTGCAAGAGGATCTATAGCCAACCATGGAGAGATTCAGGAGATCCTGTTCTCTCAGAAAAATAAATAAATAAATAAATAAATAAATAAGCGCTCATTATACATTTAGGGGTGTCCTGCTCTGCATTGTTTGCAGGCTCTGGATAGCTCTGGATGGTTTTGTGGATCGATACTTTTTTCCTACTGGTGACTTCAGTAAAGAGTGTTAGTGCATTTAAGCCCTAGAAATTCCATTACGGGTGCAGGAGATGGAAAACACAGCTCTTAGTGTGATGGTTCTTTTCTCCTCATTTCATACAGCTTATTTAATAGAGGCATATTTTCAGGTGATTTACCTTAAACAAATTTGAGCTTCTGATGTTTGGAGATGTAAAGAAACGCTGTCTATTCTCAGTTTACATTCGCGAGCACCCATACACCTGGTGCATTTGCTCAGATACATTGTTATGTAAGTTTGAGAAGGCAAACACGAGGTGTATTGCTTTAGCTTTGACTAGTAGCATTCAGTCATCATGTTCTCTCCCCTGGGGCTAGACTGTTGTTTATTATTGTCATTTTTAATGAGGCCTGAGCAATGCTTGGATCCTGCTCTGTATTGATTTAACATTCGTTTAGCGTCTGTGGTGTTCCTGAAACGTGTCTTGAAGGTTTACCAGGACTTCACTGTGAACAATAGACAAACCTAAGCCACCATAATGAGTGGAGTGAGTGGTGAAGAGAAAAAAAAAACCTTTGCACCGCTGTGACCATAAATAAAAGCTGTCGTGGCTGGCAGAGCCTCACTAGTGTGGTGATTGTGTGTGCCTATGTGTGTTTGTATGTGTGTGTGTGTGTGTGTTTATATGCGTGCTTTTCCTCTAGGTCTTCTTCTAGGCTGGCTGGTGTGCGTGTTCTTGGCCCAGGCAAAAGCCCCGACAGAATATCGCTTTGAAGGGTGTATTGATGTGGCCGCATTAGCATTCAGTGTGGGTGGGCACAACAAACAGGTTGCTTAGCCGTTTCACGCTGCCGGCTTTTCCACCCGATCACCTCAGAGGTCCTGCACGCTGCCTCTTGCCGCATACCGAGTGAGAGATTGGAGAAACGAGACTGAGAATAATAGGTGTCACTGCTTCTAAATAGTGCCACACATTTAAAACTGTCCTCTCACCATCATCCAGGTCAGAAAAACATGTTTGGTGGCAGGGCTCCAACTGAGCGAGAAAGTGACCGAGAGCATCTTGAAATGATGGCAGTGCTGTTTTCCACATTCATTATTTATATGTAGCAAATTCTCTTTTTCACTTAGAGTTGCATTACTATAAACTCTGCAAAAAATGCTCATTGCAACAGTTCACATACTATGAAAAGAGAATTCAGATACTCTTGCATCCTGACATATGCTTTGCTATTAAGACTGACTTCTGCATCTTGCCTCTTGCTTGTTCAACTGGAAAATCCTTTGATTAATTTTGATTATTCATGCTGACTTCATTAATCATGCAAATGTCAGCAGCAGTGCCAAGGGTAGGTGGTGATATAATTGCTAAAATTATGCCCATATAAAAATCACAGTCACTCTGTGCTCTTTTTTTTGTTTGTTTTAAACACGTCTGCTGGTAATGATGACTTGGGTATTTGACTGTCAATCTGGGCTTATAGAGCGCTTGTCTAATTTGTCAATAGAATATCTCTCTGTTAAGATTCCATTACAATATTAAAGGTTCAGCAGGGTGCAGATTACATTATTACCCTATTTAGAGAAATGTATCTTTTAGTGATAAGGATTTGAGTAGGGGTCGACCGATATGCATTTTTAGGGCTGATACCGATATTGATATCTAATGGCTTAGGATGGCCGATAACCGATATTTGGCCGATATTCATTTATCATACTTAGCAGTTGCATTAACAAAACTACATAAACTGAATCATACTGAATTTGTTTGCAAATACCTTCTATGAGAAACAACAGGCAATATACAGATCTAATACCGCTTTATGTAGTGAATAATTATTCTTTTACTAACTTTAAATTAGAAAAAATCAGTTTACATAATGTGGAAAAACTTAAAGTGAAAAAAACACTGTTTAAACTAAGAAAGTAGATTAAGTGTTCTGATATCAGATTAAAGATTGAATCTATTTATGATGTGATTCGGGATAGCTGTGACCACTTGGGCCATGCGGCAAGAATGCAACATAGGTGTCCAATTGCCACTCTTCGTTTTCTTTAATGCACAGGTATGGTTCTATAAACACGAGAGTTCAACACAATTATTACATGCCAAATATTAAGGAACTCTGAAATGCAAAGTAATACCAAGGCACAGCTGCGCTTTGCTAGCAATATATCTCTTACTTATTTAAACATTAATGATCTGGCTTAGACAAGAGGGATTAAATTTCAACAATTCACAACATACAACATAACTAGCAGTACTGGGTATTAATGCTTTAACATGACATCATTATATCAGCAGCGTAGCATGTTTATCACAAATTGGCACCGTTTCCACGGAGTGGCTTGTTCCTGCACAGTAGAAATACAGGCATGGCCATCTTATGACTGGTAGCTGGTTATCTGAGGTACTTATTTATGTGGCTGATCCCGCATTTGTGCACACGTAAATGTGTCCAACAATAGCGATTCAATTGCAGCCTGGTACTACTGCGTATTACCAGCAAGAACACTCGTTTTCAACAACAACTTAACCAGGGCGCGGGGTCGTTCTTATGGAAGATCAGTCTCTTATTAACCAATAAGAATATAGGTAAATGAAAACAGAGATCATCTCTATGCGAAGCCTTTTTAACACATCACTTAACTCTTCAGTAAACCCAGTCCAAGAGAACCAAGTTGTAATGTCGGCAAAACCGATATGAGGAGGCCAATTCCGATATGGACCGATAAGTGTCAAAAGGGGCCGACAATGGCTGATATATTGGCAAAACCGATATATCGGTCAAGCCCTAGGTTTGAGTAAGTAAGAGACAGCATTATTGCTCTCATTACCTTCTAATTGTTTTAGTCAACTCAGATCACTATTTTGCACAAATCTGATGATTCTTTTCATCATATTGAGTGCCTTTCGATGAATAAATAGGACACTATCTGTTACGGCAACAATTGGTCATTCTGTCTTGTCTTGACAAAGCAACGGCTTTTGACACACCATCTGTGTTAGAAGGTTTCTCCTAATTAGAATCCGAGCAAGAAATATATATATAAAAAAAATATTGATACAGTCACCTATGATAACAAATTCAGTGTCAAAACCTTGTACTTTGAAGAGCCAAACCATGGGGGACTGTTTTATCTGGACTAAAAACCATTCTCTTAGTCTGTTGGAAAATGAGACATACAAGTTAAGGTAATGCACTGTATTCTTTCTGATCTGTTTGTCAAAGTAGTGGACGCCACCCAGACGGCTGATTTGGCTGAATGGCTGGATGGCTAGAGAATGAGAAAAGGAAGAGAGCTATCTTATGTTGTGGATTATTTATGAAGACTCTGTAATGGCCATAAGAGGAGAGGGTGATGGGATGTTAGATAGACAGTATGAGTCGAACACAGAGAGCCTTATCTCAAACGCAGGCCCTCAAGCTGTATAGCATGGTAGGATTGTGTATGGGCAAAATGATTGGCCATACAATGAGGGAGAGGGAGAGAGAGAGAGAGAGAGAATGGTGTTCAGTTTGTCATTCCACTTTAAAAGAAATTAAGAAGAACTGAGTGATTGGAACACGTCAGCATCACTCCCTCTATTCTAAAGAGGTTCATGAGAGCTTCCTGCCTGAGCTTTTTGGAAATCAATGTGAATCAATAGTCTTAGGAAGTCAGGCATTCAGTTCAAGTCAGACCATGTGTACACACACATACACTGATTCGGGACAGCTGAAATGAGGCTTTTGTAATGTTAACATGGATTTCTGTACCATTATGGTCTCTGACTCTGACCTGACCAATCATCACGCTGTCTGCAAACGACCAGAAATGTTGTTATCTCATTTTTTTTGGCTTATACAGTTAAATAAATAGTTCATTAGTTTGTATGATTTGGAGAAGTCATCAAAGTCTCACTTTCATTTAGACATCTCACAGGTCCGGCTCATTCTCATTCAGAGTGTCTCGTCGGGCGAGGCATGATCTGACTAACTAAAGACGCTGATTCTGTGATGGCCTGCTTCCAGGTGGTGTTTTCTTTCTTTCCTTTTTTCTCTTCCAGGCGTTCTTTCTGGACAAAGACACCTAACCTACTTTCAGTCACTTTTAGTCAGGCCACGACAGAGATTTCAAACTGAAGTGTTGTACAGAGTATTATGATGAGACAGTGTGTGGGATGGATCTGAGGACGTTTTTAGACTGCCCTGAAGACAATGTGCTTATATAAAATGGTAATCTTCCTAAGTAAGGATGGGAGAGTCCTCACCCCTTTATGTCTTTATCTCCATGATATGCTTTGGCTCAGAGAATTTCAATTACTGGCTCAGTGTCCTTGGTAACTGTTTACACTTGATCCCCTAACTTATTCTCTGAAGTTTTATTATTTCTAAGGTCAGTTTTAAGAGTTGAAACACAGTATCATCAGGAAATTACTGATATCTTATTTGAACAACAACAACAACAACAATAAAAAACAAAATTAAAAATTTAAGGAAGGGAAGGCTCTTGCATCCAAAAGATAGTATTTTGCATTTGAAATTGCAAAAGACCTTATTATTTTACTGTTTGGATTTTTTGGTGTTTGTTTTTTAACGTGCATAAATTGAAAAATCTGCTTAAGTACTGAACAAATGTCAATAAGATAATTTAAGTAACATAAAAGTTGCAGACAGCCATTGCAATATTTTGTCCTTGTCATGTTTCTGTATAGCAGTATGTGCACCAGTGACCATTGTGGTTTACATACACACTAGTGGTTTTAGTATATGACAAACAATATTAATTATGGGCATGTCTCATTTCCCTTTCTTGCCAGAACACATACAGATTATTGTGTTTTTGATTTTCGTTTTTCTAATCACTGACCTCGGTCAATAGTTCAAATTATGTGAGCTCATTAGCAAGGTCATCAGATGACCTTTGGAATTACCTACTGTTTGCTAACAGATGAACTTTGGAATTACCTACTGTGTGCTTTCGTGGTCCAGAAATCAGGAGGATGAGTTCAGCTTTAGTTCACAGGTCTTGTTAATTGCTTACGATGCTAATACCCTGCTTGATAAACACGGAGCATTTTCATGAACTCATTAATACTCTGATTACATACAGCTGTTCATGTCATTCGCTAAAGATTTGCAGTCTAAACCCCTGATGGTCTGGAGGGTCATTATATAGAAGTGTGTAGTAGTTCCGCTGCACACTTTCAATTCAGCAACAAAGCAGTCTTTGTTTTTCCATATTGAGAGTTTTTGTGGTACGTTCAAAAATGCACTTTGCCAATGTTCTGTCCAAAACAAGGAAGCTTTCAAAGAGACTTGTTTTGAACTTGAATAAAAACAAGACCAAGGCTAAAACTGGAAAATGGTGACCCTCTGCGTTCTACTGATGAGCTTTGTGTTTGTGTGTGTGTGTGTGTGTGTGTGTTTCCATTTAAAAAAAAAATCAGTCATTAATAGCACATATGTCACATCTTTTCTCCTTGCCCAACGGGTAATATGAGTCAACATGGGATTTACTCTTTGATTAATTGTAAAATAACGATTTAGGGAGTAATACAACATATGTAAACAACTCTAAATGTGTAAAGCTGCAGGGTTTTTCGAGAAATTCTGATCACTGTGGCACATGTGGTCCAGCTTAGGATGAACAGATAGAGTCCCTGATCTAAATAAACACTGGTTTGTTTTCCATGGAATTTAGTCACATGTCTGCCCAAATAGCAATGCATATATTATTTCCTACATTAAATGACAAAAACAATGTAAAAAAAAAAAAATAACCACTGCTCAAACTACAGTGGTGTGGAAATGACCCTCAGGGCTTTTGATCACAGAATGCAGTAATGGCTGCAATAGCAAATTGAATTATTCTTGACACTTCAGTGCTTCCCATCCATGCGTTCAATCTGCTCTTTTTTTTTTGCTCTCCCTTGTGGTTGCATTTCTTCAACCCCTTGGTGTGTTGGCATGGTTACCTCCAACAGCCGGGTGGGAACTGAGAAATTGTTACCTCCTTTTGGCCTCCTCGGGGATATCCAATCTGGCAGCAGATACCTGAAAATGTACCATGTTCCAGGAAAGGGAAGAATCAGAGTTCCCAAACCATGGATTCCATAAGGAGAGGTGGATTCCACAGGGACATGTTTATATCATGGACATGTTTAGAGAGATACTTTTTCAAATGTATTCAACTGAGCTGAAGAAGTCGATAATGAGCTCATTATCTCTCAGACAGACAAATTGGATTCTCAAACATAACAGGACAGGTCAAGAAAAGGTAAAAAGATTCAATTAGGTGCATGTGGAAACTAACTGTTTGATACAAACATTTGCCTTCCTAATAAGGAAAGACAAGTTGCAAATCACAGTTGAGATGCCAATTATGGATCAATATAATTTTACAGAATAAATTGATGGCCTGACTTGATAGCTTCATTGAAGGCATACAGTACTGGATGACAAAGCCAGTACTGTGCATGAAGAACAGTGCCAGTCGCAGCGTAGCTTCGACATCATGAAGCACCCATTATCTTTATTCTAGTTCAGTCTGCATTTGCCTCCCATTTGTCACAATGCTTCGAGTGGTTGCTGAAAGGACCTGCTTCATAGAGGAGAGAGAAAGACATCTGCAGCTGCCTAGCACTCATGGAGCTCTAGACTAGGTTGTCTTGCGGCGTAACAAAGCCTGGGAAACAATCAGTAAATTACGGGAAAACCGATAGGACTTAACAGTCGGACCCAGATTGTTGGGGGAGACAATGGAGCTGATGTCAAAATGAGACAAGCATCTTAAAGTCTTTGCCACTGTTTAAATTTGATTGGTTTACACAAAAAAATGGTTTTCATAAAAGTCTCATCTTTCCGCTGCTGACAACTAATTTAGTTTTATTATCAGATTATTGTCCTACAGAGACGTAAATGGATAACTAATGTTATTAATTCCCAATGCCAGAGACAAGGCAAAACCCATAGCAGGTGAAATTAGAAAGGCTGAAAACCCAGAGAAACTTTTTTATTGCTCCTCTGTCATTTGGCAGTAGTAATATTTCAGCTTGGTTGGTTACTTAAGCATGTGTGTACCACAAATGGGCATGGTGCCCTGAATATGCTCTTGTTCAGAACGGCACAACACACAAACAACAGAAGATCAGGGTTCACTCCTTGACCTTGTTTGCTAATTAAGTGTCAACCCTGTTTTTCCACTTGAGAAAGAAAGCTTTTATTTAGGTTGCCAGAAGGCATCGAAGAAGAACCTTGCTCCCTCTTGTACTCTGTGTTTTGTACGTGAATGAGTACGTGTATTTATGTTCATTTGTAGCCTATGTACTTTTTCTCTCTGTGTTGGAAACATATAGCCTCACTGATAAAATCCTTTAAAAAGTAGACCTAATGATAAGACTCTAGGGAACATCACTTTGTAATAAACAGCCAAACATAAACATGTTATAGTCTTACTAGATCTACCAGAACTCCTTCTAGAACTAAAATATGCAGTCTATATTGAGTGTGCTTTCGTTTATGAAGCATGATAATTGCCCTGTTTAACTACCCTCTTTCCTGTATGCTTCCCAAGACTCAGTGGTAGACCACAGTAAACAAAGAAATGTGTTCTCTGCATAACACACATGCACACATACACGAACAAACAATGCGTACACTGCGTTTTTTAAGCAAGTCAAGTCAGTTTTTGGTATATGGACCTTTTTTTTTTTTTTTTTGGAAGGAGCAATGTTGACTTGTATATGAAATTTTTTTGTAGTAACAATTTTGGCATATTTTAGAATGGAATATTAGAAATCACACAATTATGTAACATTAACAGCAATTTGGCCCTTTTGCAGGAAATATGTAATGAAAAGCACATGATCTGGAATGTGTTTCACAATCTTGGGTTCGTTCAGCAGTTTTTCAAGTGCTGTCTGGGCTTCTCATAAATTGTAAATGATTTCAGAGTACTCCAAGACTGTGAAACAGCATCAGTGTCCTCCCCTTCTTAGCTCTGCTTTATACATAGCCAAGCTCAGTCAGAAAGGATTTCCACTGTACACATTTCCAGGAGGTTTCCTCTTGAATTAGAGCGTACTCTGACATA
Organism: Chanos chanos; assembly: GCF_902362185.1. NCBI lineage: Eukaryota > Metazoa > Chordata > Actinopteri > Gonorynchiformes > Chanidae > Chanos > Chanos chanos. The sequence continues at coordinate 34,513,325 of NC_044499.1, read as the reverse complement.
CATCAGTCAGTCTAATGCAAACCCTGACCTAAATCTGAAAGCCTTGGTCCAAAGAGAGGCAGAGGTGGCTCCACGGCAGTGAAGAGGCGATGCGGGGCATGAAACCAGTCTAATGAATTGATCTGAATGAAATGTGGGACATGTCATGCCAGGGGACAGATGTGCCAGCTGTGACTAATGGACTGTCATTCCTTGGTAGAGAAAACCTGATGGAGAAAACCAAACCTGATTGTTTTACTAATGTGATGTTCCTTTAGTGTCTGTGTGTACATACGAGCATACACACACACACACACACACACAGCCACACACACTAATGTCTAATGTCACTCTGTTTTTCACCATATTGCCTCTCAAACTAGGTACGTGTATGTGAAGTTGTCTTACCCTTTTAAAGTTAACTCTTTAAAGTTAAAGACTGTATGCACCAGCAAGATGTTCCATGTTGCTCTGAATCAATTATCAGCGCCTGTGATTACTCCTGTAATAGAGTGATCAATAGCCAGAGACTGGATTAAGGGGCCCGGGCAGGATGTCTTTGGTGCATTAATTATGCATATGGCGCTGGTCAGGGCGTGTGAACAAGCCTCAGCAGAGGCTGAGACAAGACTGCTCAGTCTGCACAGAGAGGGTTATTTTCACTGTCACTCTGCATACAGAAGGCCTCTCAGAGTGCAAGTGCTCTCTTTCTCTTCCTCTCTCCCTCTCTTCCTCTCTGTCTCTCTCATTCACTCAGTGAGTGAAGTCGTGAATGTGGCTCACAGGCTGTGTGTATGAGGATGGAGGTGAGGTATTAGTACTGTGTGACTCTGACAGAGGAGCCATTATGTGGTCCTCACAGGTGAGGTAGGACAAACACTTTTCTTGCCTTTTGGTGTAATCTAGTTCATTAAGGGCTGGCTGGATATTCCTCCCCTCTTTTTCTCCCTCTTTCTCCCTTTCTCTCTCTCCTTCTCTCTGTCTTTACTCATCTAGGTGGTATTTGGGTGCTGTTGGGAACCCTTAGTCATCTGAATCCCACATAATCAATGTTCTACAATAAGGTTAACAGATAGTTGCACTGTCTGCACTGTCTGAAGTGCTGTACTGTCTTAGGAATGTTTGTGCCTTCTTGTGAGTGTGCCTGGGTATATATATATATATATATGTATATGTGTGTGTGTGTGTGTGCGGTGCGCGCTTGTTGGATATGTGTTTGTACTATGCATACCATTTGTTTTCTGTGTATCTATCTCTGTATTATCTTTATATTGAGATTGTGTGTTTCAGTATGTGTGAGCAGGTAAGTGTGCATGTGTCTGAGGGGGTGTTAAACCTTGTTTGAGTGTGTGTGCATGCTTGTAAGTTTGCACATACGAGTGGTGGTAACAGAGAAAAAAATCCATGTTTACAATCTCTGTCCTCTAGGAATGAATAAGCTCATCACTTATTAAGGAGTCAAAATTAAGTATTCATTACATAATATTTGTTTATTGCAAATAACTTTCAACCATATTTTCACACTGTTGTGTCAAATATATGTTTTTTTTTCCCTTTTAATTCAGCAATGCAGTATACCTTAAGGATTGTCACAAGTCAGATCACACCTCAGTTCTTACCTCAGTGTACTTTCTCACAAACACAGGGATACAAAATATAAATATATACATGTTTGAAATGTCAGCTATGGTAAACACTTGCCTATATCAGACCATATTAATGGCATATCAATATGTTACCATGAAACGTGGTATAGTGACTGACCTTCTCTTAATAGCTTTGCATGCATGAATGAAAGTGCCTTTGTCGTTACCCTCAGATGAGCTGTTGCATAAAATATGGATCTGCTTCACAGGGGAATTTTGTCATCTCAGCAGGACTATCAGAAATAAAATTAAATAAATGAATAACATCTAGACTTGATTAGTTTCTCATGTAAATGCTTCCTTGAAGGTCAACCTCTGTTTTGGAAAGTAAAAAAAAAGTTTAATGTTTATCTCAGTTTATTTTGTCTTGTATCTGGTTAAGCTCTTGTTTTATTTAGATTTTAATGAAATGCTCGCTGTTTATCTTGAGCTGTTAATCCGATTAGGTTAGTGTTCTTAAATCATTGCCTTTTGCCATTCGTTTTAATAACACGTTGATAACACGGTTTGCTTGCTTTGTCTGGATAGAAACCCCAAAGCTTTCAGGCACTCTCTGGTTTTGGCAGCGCTTTTCAGTTCTCCAGACAGCATTGAAAACAAGTGTTTTGAACATCCTTTTTCTACTGGTTTTCATGTAATCAATGTGTAATTGCAGTGTTTATTTGAGAGTCTTTGTTAGCTCACTGGAAAATTGCCCTCTTTTTTTTTGCAATCTGTTTTGTGTGCGCTATCTAGGGGCCATAGGAGTGTCTTTAAAGCTCTTTTCATAAAGCGAAGGTTGAAGCCCACAAACCACCACTGTTAAATTGTTTCAATTGTACGACATTCTACATAGGTTGAAGTGAAGGGAGTATTTTGTAGGACAGGCAGATGTTATGGTTCCTCCAAAAATGAGAGAAACAAAAAACAATGACGATAGCAACAATAACAAAAACACATGACACTTCAGTGAATTTTAATGGTGTCAGTTATTCATTGATTGAATAATTTAGTGTCATCAATTTGTTTATTACGTTATTTACAAAGAAGCTGTTTTTTTCTTTCTTGGTGTTTTTGTCAGGATTGTTTGACCTAATAAGATGTTTTAATATATGTACAACCCCCTCCTCACACACACACACACACACACACACACACACACACACACACACACACAGAGTACAAGGGCCAAGTGTGTCACATCGGCTCAGATTGGCTCGATTTAGTCCACTTTGGTTCTTAAGCAGAAAAATACAATCGAGTAGCTATGCTCACATGTAGAAAATTACATCTGTCCTCTGACCTTAGGACCCTGCATGATTGCTTCTTTTTAAAAATGACAAGATTAATTCAAGGCAAGTTTCTTGTTCCAGAACCAGAAAAATGTCTTCATTTTCCGCTGTATTGGGGTAAAAATGGCCAAACAATATTGCATTTCTTACTTCCTGAACTCCAAGACATTTTGAAATGTTTTATGGAAATGACTGCATATTTCATATTATTTTGGAGAATACTGAACGATGATAAGCATTTCATAATCTTTCTCTTTGTCTCTCAGCCTTAAATTCACTGTTTGACTGGACTGGACCATGTTTCTTTCTGTGGAGAATAATGTGCTTCTTGTCAGAGCTGCACAGTTGAATCCATCTTCTCAAAAGTAGAATAGTTTACATTATTACACGTCCCATCTGATATAAGCAGTGTGTGCCTTCTGTTTGTTAAAGGAATTATCAGAAGAATTACATTATTGTATCTTTCCTCTTAAGCTGCTTTCAGAAACTCATTGGGCGTTTTAGTGGTGCAGCTCAGACCTTCCCGACCGATATTTTTATCTTTGTTTTGAGTGTATTGGACAGTGTTAATGCATGTGAATTCTTCATATAATAGTCTATTGATGCTTCCTCTCTCTTGATGTGGCTTGTTGATCTCATTTGGAGGCTTACCTTTCTGTAAAGCTTTGTGGAAGTGGTTAAAATAAATGAGAATCCATCCTCTCAGTCGTTGTATTGCCTGTCTAAGATGGATGGTGATGGGACGTAGCGACACAACATAGTGGTGAGGGAAATGTCTGGGAGTCCTGTATCATTACTGGCCATAAAATCCAATAATGCTAATCAATTCGAAGCTTGGTTTTGTTTCTCCTGCTGTTTTGTGTCTGGACGTAGGACAGGCTTCTTTTTTAGCTTGATTGCACCATTTGTCATTTTGTCAGGTTTCTGAAAAGATTGAAATTCATAGCATGAAAATCGGAGTAAATGGAGTAAAATTACACAACTTTAATACATGCATTCAGTAGATTTTGCTTATGAAGTACACTGAATTTTGCTTTAATCGTGCTTTATTTTAATCTTATGTAACGCAAATTATTTGTAAAAAATTGGTTCTGGATATTAGGTTGCTTTAGGTGGCTCAGTATTGAAATGAAATTATGAGCTGAAATTTCCCATAAGTAGCCTGACTTAAGATCATACATCAAACATCTGGAACTACTGATATTTCTTCAATAACTACTGACCTCTAGATTTAAGGCACACCTCTAGTAAATAACAGTAAAGAGCTTTGGAGACCAGGATCAGGTTGAATGGATTTTTTTTCTTTCTTTTTTTCTTTTTTTATTTGATTAAGTGTGTTAAATAATGGAAGAACCAAGGGACTTGTGCTTGGATGGCAACAATCCAAGGGGTCATCCTTATTAATGAACCATTGATTAATATTCTGTGTCCTTATGCTTAGTTGGCAACACTCAAGTGCTCCTCATTCCAGCATCTGTGTTTTATTCAGTGTCCTTTATTTTGTTTAGATCATAAAGCTGTGTAAAGCTGTGCTCTTTCAGAAGTAAGAATTGAATTGAATTGAAAATCACCAGGGCTTTCAAACTAATGATAAGGATGTTGTCTGTGATGAATAAAAAAGTTTTGATGGCCCCTTCAGACCAATTTGTTGACAACCTGAGGGGAGAGGGGTGTGCGATGCATGTACGTCTGTGTGCGTGGAGAGGAGGGTCTTTAAAAACCCTACCCCTTCACTTTTGCAAGGGATGAACCCTCCCCAGTGTACCCTCAACGATCCTCCTGGCAGCTCTCCTGTTGCGAGAGCTAATCTTTTCTCCTGTAACGTGGATTGCATTTCCATTCCTGCGCTGTTCATTTGTGTAGGAGACAATGGCTTTTGTAGGATTTAGGGCAGTTGGCAATGCGCACACACTTAAGAGGATAGGGATATGGGCCACTAAGCAGCTTGCTTTGCCATGCAGAATAAACTGATGTCATGACACTGCCCCTGCATAAGAGGTGAGAGTCAGCAAGGGTACTTTCTTTATGGTATTTCCTCTCGTTCTTTTTCTCTGGGCTGATTAATATGAGCATTAATATTAGCTATATTTATATTTACACTTGATGCAATGAAATGCACAGCTTTTTTTTAGCAAGCGAAAAGGCAATTAACTCTTATCCTGCTAGCTTATTTTTTATGATCACATTAAAGCATTCTGTTTTGTGTAAAGTTAATCTCTTGCCTAATATTGGATTCATTTGCTAATCCAATAATGTGATAAAGGGTCTAGGTACAAGCAAGGCTTGATTGGGTTTAAGCTGGTTGATATGCATTTGCACATATGAACCTTATTTTCTATAATACTAGTGATCAATAAGATACCAATAGTGAAAAATAAACAAACAATGTTTACTGTGTGCAATTGCAAGAAGTAACTCCTGTTGAACTGGGGCACAAATTGACAAATCACAGTCTGTTTAATCATACATTTGGTAGATTGTGGCCGGAAGTGAAGCATTATAACCTTGATGGTCGTCTGGCTCTGTGGGCATATGAGAAACTGAGCAATGAGTGAGGAGTACATTAGAAGCTGGGCACCGCGTCAAAAGTGTAGTAAATAGCACACAGTGTAGAAAATACTGAAGAGTAAATTCAATAGTATAGAAATAGTAGTAAACTTAGTTTCCTTTTTTCCTTATTAGCATGTTTTTCCAAACATTTTACAATGTGTGATAAATGGTCTCCTGATGCAAAACCAATGATATTTCTTTGAAAAAAATAGACAGATTTACTAGTGACATGTAATATGAAAGAGCTGTAGAAGATGAGGTGGGGGTCGGGGTTACTGAGGGTTGAAGATGTGGGGGAAGGGCTGTTGCTATCCAATTAGAGCTCTAGAGTAAGCATTGTTGTGATCTTTCTTTTCTTTTCTTTTTTTTTACCCCAGTAGACAGGGTATATGAACTATCTGTTCATGTTTTCTTCACTTGCTTTTCGTTCACAGATCATGTTTAGAAATGCAGTACATTCAGTGAGATACAAAAACAGTACATTCATGAGCACCGTAACCATAGAGGTTCTCTATTTCCTTTCAGTTACTCGAACACGCAAGCAAAGGTCACAGTCAAAGAGGGACTAAACCCTATATTTATGGATGTTTTTATGTTTTCATGTGACAGTAAGATACAGCAACAGCACTCACACTCCACAAAGGTCAAAGAAAAAACAATTGGAGGGGTCCTCATCGGGTTTGGCCATTTGAATAACTTAGAATAATAGAGAGGAGGAGTTGATACAAGGGCATATTATCTGCTCAGAGCAGCAGTTGCCTGTTTTATTCAAATGATTCTTAATGATGTAGTGCTCGCATTTTAGAGATTTATGTAAATGTCAAGTATCTTGCATCTGGCGTGGGTTACAATATCCATGAAAAGAAATTTAACAGACAAACACATGGACTTTTTTTTTTTCCAAGGGTGATATTTCTCTTTGCAAAATGAGATTATGATGCTGTGATGCTTTGTCTCTCACTGCAGCTGCTTTTCTGTCAGTTGTGTTTTTCTTTCTGTTGTTTTACTAAACACTTTACATTTTTGCCTGAGCACCAGCTAAAACAGATACAGGTATTGACACAACCACTTAGTATTCATTTACTAGTCAGGCCATTAACCAATGGAAATGAAATAAAATGACCATAAATTCTTGATAGCTGTAAGTGAATGACCAGTGATGCCAATGTTATGGCCTTTCTGACCCCATGACTATTGTGTTGGCTAGGGGCTTGTGTAATATAGCTTTCTTTAGCGTGACAAGCAATCCTGTTGAGTGACAGGAGAACAGGAGCATGACTTGTCTGTCTGGACGAACATCACGTCATAAATGTGTCAGTTTTCTGTATAGCCCATTCTTCTCAGTACTGATAGGGACATGAACCACTGGTCTAAAGCTGTGGTGTCCAGCCTTCATTGTCTCGAAGCCAGAGCAGTTGTGAATGTGTCAGTGTAATGCATTATCTCTCAGTGGTTTCATGATACGGTGTTACTGGGGTTATCTGTACTGCATGGGCCATCATCCTTGCACTGTTTACTTGCTGGTATTTTTTCATTTAAACTTCACTTTGATAGGACTTCTTATCCATTTAATTGCATTTCATCTGACCTGAAATAGAAATGTGACTCAGCAGAATCAGAAATTACAAAATTACAAAAGAACAACACTGCAGAGTGTATGCTGAAACATTCGAGAACGGTAACAAAAACGACAGTGCTGCATTGAAGGAAAGAACAAAATGTAGCTCATGCCAAATATTGGAGTCAATTTCCACCTTTGATGAAGTCAGGTTTACTGCAGTGTTGTCGCTACTTGGCAGACTTGGTTGTCTGGAACTTTATCTGAAGGTGTTTGTATCTCCTTTGTGTGTTATTTCCAGCTTAATGGAGTTGGATGGGTAAGGTCTGGGTTACTCTTTCAATAGAATCATTTTCTCTCACTGTCACAAAGGGTTATGATAAAACACGGGAGCAGAGCATAACCTGCATAGCTGAATGGTGGGGAAATGGCATAAACTTACTTGTGACAGGCCATATAAGCTTATTTGTGCACTTGGAAACTGCAGCGCTGGCTCTTGTATTTATGATCGATCACCTCAATAAATAATTCACAGGTAGGCAACCGTATCAAGATATTCTACGATCAGATGTGCATTGTTTCAAAAGTTAATGCATGGAAGATATTCCAGTGAGAACGAACTGAGCGGTTTAAATGTGGGTGTTCAAATCAAGAAAGTGTCATGTCTTTGGACACAGTCCAGTCCTCACTAGCCTCAGAGGAACACAGGCTCTGCACCAAAGGTCTAGGGACTTTTCAACTGTGCCACTGACGTCATCAGTTAGTAAATGAAATCTTGTATTCTCATCAGTGCCATTATCTTCCAAACTCTCAACAGTGTATCCTTCCTTTATCCTTCATGTTTGAATGGAGCATGTATTCCTTGTGTCCCTTATAATATTCTCTGACCACTCTGAAAGCAGTAAATTGAGCTGTTACTTTATCAGCTATGACATGATTAATTATCTAGTCCCATTGCTTCCCATGCTTCTCAGCTCCAATCTCAGTGACATTGTACAGCTCTGCAATCTTAATGCTGTTTTGGCACAAAGAGCTGAGCCACATGACATTGCAGAGTCTATATTTGTGGTCAGATCAGATATCTGCTCAATTTTGGCATGGTGAAGCACCTGGGCGATGTGACTCCATTCAAAGCCCTTCAGTGGTAATTCATCTCAATGCTGTTAAGCCTGGTTTGGTTTAACCCAGTGCTCTGGCTGTAGTTTGGAGTATTTTTTTTGACTGACAGACCTCTGGGGAGGGGCATAAGATGGTAGGATGAGCTCCATTCTGTCTGTTAGGTCCACCCACTAGATAGCACCTCCCACTTCATGCACTTCAGAGATTAGGCTTATTTATTATGACATTCTCATGAAACAGAGGTCTATTATTTGTCCTAGTGAATTGAATGGGCCGTGTACAGTGCATGCCCCCCCCCCCCGAGCCCCAACGCTGTCTCTCCGAGTCCCTCATGTTAAGAATGGCACCCTAGGGGGTTGAAGGGGATCATGCTAAATCAAGGCTTCCATTTTTTGGTTGTTGAAGTGTGAATGTAAAACCTTAGATTGGGAATTGCCTATAAACCCTGAGCTGATTTTAAGTCCTAATATACCCTGCGGACATCAAATAGATTTTAATTCAGTTGAAATACCCCAAATGAGACATTTCGGTTAGCTCATCCATTAATAGCAGGATCCGGCATAGTTTGAGTGATTAGAAATGGAATGGAGCTGCTAGACGACTGCATTATTTTTTAAGTGATTTATTATGATAGGAAAGGCCATTTTCATCAGGTAGCTTCAGATAGCTTCAGATGAGCGCAGCAATAGAACTCAGGATGCACAAACACTCATTACTCACGCTTGCGCTTTCATTTCAGTTTACTGGCATCTTCAATTGCCCCTCTGTGCTGCTTTCAAAAACATTATGGCTATTTTTCAGTCTGTAGCTCACATTTGAATCCCCCTACCCAAATCCTGCCGAGAATAGATCCAGATGATTTGCTTGTCACGTTGTGCAGTTAGAGATTTGAATTTTAATTCTGTGCCGTTTTTTGGGTGGATGTATGAGAGGATTAGGCGTTTGTAAGTCAGGAGAGTTTGCTAATGATTGAGTTTGTGTTACTCTGTGCTGTAGCACTGTCAGGAGCGCTGATAGAATTGTTGTCGAGATGACTACAGCACCCTGTGGATCGTGGTATCCTTCAACAATACCGTGCCAGATGAAAAATTTGTATTTGTATAGTTTTATTCATGGTCACAAAGAACTTGGCAAATCACCACTGTTCCTTTTTCAAAAGTGTTGCTAGGATACCGTCAGAGTGTGGATGAAATCCCCACTGTGTGTGCCTGTCTCCAGCTGCAAAGCTTTAGACATTGCATTGCGTTTTGCGTGTGTGTGTGTGTGTGTGTGTGTTTGTGTGTGTGTTTGTGTGTGTGTATCTGTCTGTCTGTTCCTAGAATAGTAAGATGGCATTGTCAGGTCCTTCTCTATTTAACATCTGTAAACAAACACATCTCTTCAGTTATTGGCCTATTGCTCATCCTGTCAGAGTCAAGGATAAACACTATTAAAATGCAAGCCATGGTGCATAAGATTGAAGGACTGCCGTTTATGATCTGTAAATTGAAACTTCTATGTCATAAATTTTATTAGTATTACTGTTAGACATTTTGTCAGATGATCCAAAGTTGTTGTACAGTCATGCCATGTCTCACATGATATGGTCATACTTATTAGCTGCATTCTTCTCTTGACTATTTCTGACATGAATATTAAATGCGATATCATCTTATATGAGTTTAGATATGATTATTGTTTCCCAAGTGATCTTTTCCATAACATTTAAATGTACAAAGAGTATGTTTGAATGTTGACATACACACACTAGTGAACAATATATAGCTCTTTTTTATTTCAGTCCATCTCTGTTCTGTAAAATGTGTTGGCCTTACTCATTTGTCTGAGGAAACTGAATTGACTAAGAGCCATATTTTACTCCTGGCTGTTTTATTGCATGGTAAGAGAACAGCCTTGTGTTTAGTCATCTGCATGTTTACCTGTCCCCTGTATCCATGCCACAACTGTTTAGACATGGACCTGTCATCTCCAGTATCAGCAGGTGGCTGTTTTTCTGCTTACCCAGACCAGAGGCCTACATTCAGTTCTCTCATGAAACAGCTGTTGCTTGTCATACTGGTTCCACCCCTGTGCAAGTCCAAGATGTCAAACAGGGTATTTGGTTGGGGGGAGGGGGGGGCAATAATTTTCCATCACAGGCTGGTCAGGCAAAAATTGTGGTCATTTCTTTTCTTTTTTTTTAGTAAATCACTGCTTGTCAATCATTATGTGGCAGTACAACATTAAGTTGTCAGAATGTTTTTTATTCTGCCATAACCACCGGAGGGTCTGATGTGAAGTTCAGTTGTGTAACAATACATACAGGTGGAAGTGGTATACTTATACCAGTTTTTTTAAAGGCAGACATGGGGACCAAGTACTCAGTTTGAGACTACTGGCTGGCACTGAGTACAAATAAGGAGGAGGGGGGGGGGGGCGGGGTTTAGCCACTCAGAGAAAATGTTTATTATGTAGTATTCTTTAGCTTCAATACACACATTTAGTAAATACTTACATTTACTACAGGCCACAATTTTAGTAATAAGACTGTGAGAAAGCAGAAATCTATAGAAATCTAAGTCTCGCTACCCTCTCTGCTAAGCCAGTAGACAGCTGCAAACTGATAATAAACATAGGTGGCTTGTTTAGCGTGGCTGGGTAAAGATAAAGCGAAGGTTGTTCTTGATAAAGAGAAGTATTTCCACTCTCTGACATATAAGTCTGTTTCCTCTCTCGATAACAACTTCAGAAGCTGCGCTGAAGAGTCACTTGCTCTCATCGCCGGTACGTGGCACTGAGAGAAATTTCTAAGCTGTGGAAGCAGAGGTAGGGAATTGGACTGTGTTACACTCTGCTGTTAGTTTTGCATCAAGTTCACAGGTTACATCGTTACACATCAGTGTACTGGTACGTAAAGCTACTGGAAGTACCAAGTATAAGTGTTTACCATGCTATACCGGCCAGATACGACGCGAGTAGTATCGACGCATCTCCTAATAGAGGGATGACTTGTTAGCCAGTACTAATGCAGTCTGGTCCTGGGTCACCGCCTGTGCAAATGCTTAATTTTTTAAATCTTATTTATTTAATTTGGTTGAAAAAGTTTTGGAACCAGACATAAATCCAGACAAACATGTGTTATCTTCCCACTTCACCCCTTATTAGGAAGGTCACATGGTTGAATTACAGGGAAATGTTGACATGTTGCTTTGTTAGTCAGGACGACGGATCAAACAATACGTAGGGCCAAAATGATTGACCCAGGGGGTAATTAAAGGTTGAGTAATTGGTAAAACAGATTGTGGCCCTTGTAAAATTTTCTGCACTGCAATTAACTTTCTGGCAAATATTCAAGAGCTATTTTACTTTTCTGCCAACCTATGGTCTTTTTCAGAGACTGATGAGACTCTGTTTCTCTCTCTTAAACTGTCTCATCTTCTTCTATTACACGGTGAACTATTTATTAGTTGTTTACACAGATTTCTTCTTTCTTCTAGGGAAACCAGTCACATCTGCCCATGCCGCTACAGCTCTGACTCTAAGCATCGCCTGTGAAGGTTTTTCAGCCTTAGCATCATGCCACGCCAGGTTTCACTCCTCCTAGCCTTCTCCCTGATGCTCTCATCTCTCTGTGAGTACATTTCACTGCATCTTTCCATCCTTATCGCCACCTTTAGCTCTGGTTTCCCAGACAGAGGTAATTGCATTGAGATTAGAATAATACCGTCACCTTGCATTACTCCATAAAGAGCCTCTCCAGCTGATTAACAAGGGCAGTTTCATATCCGCCATCAGACGAAAGCCTGCTTTCTGAGATGCAGCCAGCAACAGAGAGGAAAGAAGACAGAGGGCATCGCCACATCGGATCAGAAGTGATAGGGAACCAGTGTGTTGCCACTATCTTGCCATTGCAGAATTGCTTCTTAATTTCTCCTGTGCCCTGTGTGCTGTTTGGAAGAGGTCTTTATATATTTTTTGAATTAGACCTCTGACATTTATTAAGAGGGACTACCCTTCAAGCTTGTTTTATAATGAGCTATATTGGGATTTATTGAAATGATTTTTTATACCATGGTCTCAACAAAATGTTCAACTGCAGATGACTGCGGATGCCTAGATGCTCTATGATTTTAATATCACACTAAATGAGTACCCCCCCCCCCCCCCCTACACACACACACAAACAATTCACCAAATGACTTTGTCAGTGTTCATAAGTCTTTTGAACAATAAACAATATAAACAATGCCAATATCATCATAACTCATTGGACTACCACAACCCACCAGAGCAGCTTCAGTGGACCTTGCCATAGATTCTCCAAGTGCCTGGAACTCTGGAGGCTGGTAGCACACTATTCGTTCATTAGAAATTCCATCATTTGGTAGTTTGTTAAAGGTGGTTGACAATGCTGTCTCAGGCACCATTCCAGATTCTCCAGTGTGTTCAGACCTGGACTGAGATCATGTGGCTCAGATGGCCTTGTTTAATTGTTTATGCTCGTGTTATGTTTAAACCTGTGGACTGATGATCGTGAAAGAGACCAATCCAATCACAATAGAAACACTTCAGTTTAAGATGAAGCTGATCCCTCAGATCTCTTTATTTAACTGGCTTTTATTTGCCCTTAGAACTGTGTTGAGTGGATCTTAACCATGTGAGGGAAATGCATCACACACAATAAGTACGAGCAGCCACTCAGGCCTGTGGGTTTCACTGGCGTTTATTACAAATGCATTTGTATTTTTGTCGAGAACAGTGTGACTGATGAATCATCTGACTATATTTCTTTTTTCTTGCTGTTCAGTAGAGCACTACCACTACCCATCTTTTTTGCAGTACTATACGTGCATTTTTAGGTGCAATATGGTTTTTGTGCCTTACAGCTCGACCTTAGCATCCTTCTCCTCATAATGAGCCTGTATCTGCCCTGTCTTGGTATTCCTAGTAGATATTTGCAGCTTATTTCTGAGTTTCACACCCATTTTGCCATGTACCTCGAAACAATGACATTAGAATCAAAGAGTGTCCACTTTTGGTAATAACTGCTCTTAAGCAGTTATGTTTTTTGCTTGGACTTCCATGTCAGCACTATTTCATTAGCCACTTTTGAAACATTCTCAAATGCAGCAGTCTTCTTTACTGAAGTTCCCGTCAAACATGCTCCTAAAATCACCCCTCTGTGCCGTGCCTTCCTTGACCCTGAGCAAACTGGGATACTAATTACTCAGTTAACTCCTGAACCACATATTTTCCTACGTGTCTGGATAGAAGGAGGTTGCACACGTTTCGATGCAAAATTTCAATGCAAAACAGATTTCAAAATTTCAGCCATGTGTTTTTATCAGATTATTCTGTGTATGATTAATGTTTGAACTCTATATAAATATTTTGGTTTTAATCTCTATGTCTGCACCTCATAATTCTGTATAACAGTGCATTTTTGCACTCTGTTCCTTAAATATTCTATGAATAATTCATAATAACATTAGAATATACTAAGTCTTATTTATTTCCATTTTTCAGCTGTGTTTGTTGATGGTGAAGTATCTGGAAATGGAAGCTTTGGTGGTAAGTAGCACTGTTTGTTTTCAGAAGATATGTCTTGTTCTTCGCTGAGGTGCTTGTAGGTTCGAGCTCTTGGAACATGCAGTACTTACTGATGTCTTTCACTTGTCTGTAAGTTATTTTCGTTTGACATGGTCCCAGTGAGCTGCAGAAAAGATAGTGAATCTCACGTCCCTAGACTCTTGAGTGTGTGGCATTCAAAGATTAATCCACTGTAAGCACAAGTAAAAACAAATCAAGTAAACAAACGAGACAAATTTAATCGCTCGTGACTGATACTCTGAGCACCTGCAATCATGTCGGGTTTAAAACTGAATGACCTTAAGCAAGGAAAAGTCATCTTGGATTTGGCCTGTTTTCATAAAGGCTTTTTTGCTCCAAGGCCACAGGAGACCTAGGTTGTTAGCAGTGAGACATACAAGACTGGTAGCAGGAATGTCCCTCATGCATGATTCATTAACAGCACAGGCAAATGCATCATTTGAAGGCCAGATGTATCCACCAGGACCTTGGCTCACAGTCCTCAGCAAGTTTGAAAAGAAATCATTGTCAGAGTTTGAGGGATTAAATACATTGCCATGCTCAGCACACAACTAACTCTCTGCTCTCGCATGTTTGTCGGATAGGATTGACTAGACGGCTGATATCAAAGGTCTGGTTCTCTCTATTTCCAGCCAAAGCACAATCCCCCAATCCCATTTACTTTCAAAGAAATGAGGAGTAGTCGTATGTTCTCCAGCCTACATTAGCATTTAGCATGTCCCTCAAAGGCTTTGATCCCCATCTCTTTGATTGCCACATCCATAACCAATCACTGGAGACCCGAGACTTGGTGCCTTTTTGTATATACCCCCCACCCCACCTCCTTCACCCCACCCCATTTAGTGACCCAGAATGATTTATCTCATTAATTTTAGCATTTGAGTATGTGAGTCTTGCTTTTACTCACGTGAACCCTTGAGCTGTGCACAAACAATGGAAGTATGTCAAAGCCAATGGATCAGTTTGCCAGGGGCTTCGGGCCTGTGTAAACGCCGTGCTATCTGCCTGTCAGGATGGGTTTAGCAGCAGCCTCTGACTGACCGTGCCCGTATCACAGGTCTATTGAGGACAGCTCAGATGAGTTTTCCTTTTCTTTTGAATTCATGACTGTAACGCATTCACGACACATATGTTAAACAACATGCAGCTTAACATGTTGTGTATTTGAGTTCCTTTTGGGCCAGGCTAATTCTATATGTTTCTGGTTAGAGAAAAACAACATTCTACCTGAAGACTGGTTAAGATATGTGTCATGTACTATTGCTGATGGTACTGTGTTTGCATATGTGACCATTTTCAGGACATGCTAAAGTCATTGGACATCTGGCTTGTGAGTTGAGAGGATTATTAGGTAAAGTGGATAACATAGTATAGCCCCATGCATTGCTACAAGCTGTACAGTGCATATAAATCACTTCATACTTCCGCTTTCCACTATTGTTTATAATGACTATAGCAACATGCAGAGTGTTCAGTTGATCCATGTGTCATTGGTTAATTAGGACTTGTCAGAGAATGGATGATTGATGTGGTTGTGGAGTAAATTATGCATTTGTCATTCAGATGGGAAATTGGATGTCAGAACAGTGGAATCCTCTCCTTCTGAAAAATTTTACATGAATTTTACATTAAAGAATATTTGAATGTTGAGTTGCTCATCATGTTAACTTGCAAATTTGATGACTGGTATATTAACCCTGAGAAAATTTGAATCTGTTATTTAATTATTTAATTACCGCCGTGTCGTATCTCTCTCTCTTTTTTTTTTTTAAAGCATTTGATGATATGATCATATTGTGCTGTTTTAATCCTATGGTCACACCACTCTGAGATTGCCTGAGTAATTTACTGTTTCCAAGGCCTGTGTTTATGGATGCACAACCCCTAATTGGCTTTGACATGCATGTTTCAGCTGTAACAGCTTCTCAGCGTCTGATTAATGTTCCTCTCTGCCACATAGATGGCACCATGTACAGCCCCTCACAGAGGATAACTCCATGACAGCTATGGAAAAAGAATATGGACTTAGTGGTGTCTTCATATTGAAATATGTCATGCTGCTGACACTTTTATTTCAGCTCCTATACCTTTTTTTTCAGAGGCTATAACTCGATCACTCTCCCTCACTCACACTCTTGACGTAACAGAAAGGGAGTAGCTTTTGTTTGTGTGTGTGTGTGTGTGTGTGTGTGTGTGTGTGAACAGAGATACTAACAACATGGGTAAGGTGTGCCTTACTGAGAAGGCTGTGTCCATCTTCACCTTGTTATCCAGCTGTAGCCAATGTTACACAACCAAAAGACTAGAATACAACACAGTTTCCAGATGGTTGGTTTGCATTGCCATAGCAAACAATAGCACTGTTGTACTGGACCAGACATGACTGGAGGCATACTGTACAGACATCAGCAGTCTTACAGGGACACTATTGAGCATAGGACACTACAGAAATGTGTTTAGTTTTTCAGCTAATAAGTTAAACTCTGAAATATTCACTTCTGAAATGAAAAAGGAAAAATACCAAAAAAAAAAACCCTCATGAAGCACTGACTGTGCTTTTTACTATGTCCCAGTGTGTTCTGATGGTCAGATCACATGGAAACAATGTTGATTGTTCAAAAATGACGATACAAAGACAGCTTATTCCAAAGCCCATGTGTTCTCATTCACAGCTTAGCCTCCAACTCTGTCCAATGTTTGAAGGGTGCAACCTCTGTCACAGCTGTCTTTGTTTCTCTCTTAGAGCATAGAGTACATCATCACATCACGCAAAATAGCATTAACAGTAATAAAAATGCTGACAGTTAGCAGAGGATATTCACAGAGGAAAAATGTCACTGTTGTTTAAATCAAAACACTTCCAAAATCGAGCCAATGAAAACTACATTTCGCTCGGAGGCTTGACTGTCTTCTGGGTGAATAAATAAAATTATATATATATATATATATATATATATATATATATATATATATATATATATATATATATATATGTATATATGTTCATTAGACACATTCAAGGGTGTTTAAATTTATTGGTTTTTAGTTGCTGCTGATCAGTATACTGTGGTTATCAATTGGTTTCCTGATGCAGATTGTGTATATAATATCATAATACCTCCATACTTTTAAAATTTTAGTCAAACACATGCATTATTTATGGTTCATCAGGATATCTGAAGGTTAACATAGAGAGTGAAAGCAGAAACACGGGGTATGTGGAGTCTATTTAAAATTTAAATGAACACCAAACAGCTTTGCTTTTTGTCTATAAATTTCAGTGTGAAGTAGACTCCCTGTCTCTCAAAGGAGTCAGTCAAAAATAGTGGATACACTGTGAGGCCAGTAAGAAGAATGGTTCTCATTTGGTGTTTGCTGGCCATGATCTCTCACTGCTGCACAGTAGACCCATTTAGCTATGGTACACACAGAGGAGCTAAATTGAGAGAGAGAGAGAGAGAGAGAGAGAGAGAGAGAGAGAGAGAGAGAGAGAGAATGAGAATGCACGCTATCTCCAGGCACTGAACCCTTCTGTGCCCATTGCTACAGTACCATCTGCCAACTGTCTTCTTCAATACGGTAGTTTAAAAGATAATAGAAATAGCAATTATATTGCTCTGTCGGAAGGTAGATCTTGGCAGCCTTGCCTCTATGCTATTCTGTTCTTTTCTCGGTATTGCCTTTCAGCTGAATGCCTCTTTTTTAACATTAACACACATCAAACATGATAGTATGTTATTGTGATCTGCTATGATGGCATCAGCAACTTTCTCAGTAAGGGGACCAATGTATTTCTGTTATTTAATTTCTCTTCTTTTGTTTTTCTCTAGCTCTGCTGAGATTGTACTTAAACGACACTTTGTCAGGAGGTGAAGTTGTACTGAAATACATCCTCTGTTTTGGATCCTTGGATGTTAGATGCCTCCATTTTCCTGTTATGTCGAGGTGTAGGAAAGGTTGTCAGGATTTGACAAGTTGGAGGGTGTATTATCTAGATTTAGATGGTTGAAGAGTAGGCTATTAAAGCATGAGTCTGTGGTGATAAAGGTACCGGAGGTGCTTTTTTAAAAGAGTGTAGGCACACACACACACACACAAACATACACACACACACACACACACACACACACACACACACACTTACATTTTGGCTTGTTGATTATTCATGACCTAATTATGTTCATGCTTTATTCACTGCAGGCTGTCGTTTGATTGGTTTCACTTTTTGGCTTTCTAATGACATTCTGTCATATGTGCCACTAATGTCATAAGTAGCTTGAATGACTTGAATACGAAAATCAAATGTTTAAGAAAAAAACTTATTTCAATAATCCACATCTCAGTCATGCCTTGGTTCACTCTCTCCCTCTACTGGCTGTTTTGAGTTAGGTTTTTGTTTAGTCTCATCTATGTTATCTTGGTTCATTCAGTTAATTATTCAATCAGTGTGCTTACCTGTTTGTTAATGAAACCTGGGATTCTGTTAGTAGAAATATCCCTAGTTTTCTTTAGTTTCCTTTGTCGAAGTCTGTCCTATCTTGTCTCATGTGACCTGATGCTCCTGAGTAAATCCAGGAGTTATTTGTAATCTTGTAAGAATCCTGCTTTGTTCTGTTTTTTTGTGGTTTTGCATTTTGTTTTCTAGTCTGCTCTTTGTTTCAAATAAATGCTAATTCTGCACGTGCATCCAGTCTCACCTCCAATTCGTGGCAGTCTCTATCTGTTTCTTACGCTCTCTCTCTCTCTCTCTCTCTCTCTCTCTCTCTCTGCACACTAACCACACTCAAGTAGTTTTTAAGTAGTAAGACATAATGTTAAACAGTGTGACCGTACCTCTGTTAAATGCATTCTCCCCATATTACCATTTCATTTGTCTTTTTTTCATTGTTGAGTGGAAAGTGACCACAACAGCAACGCCAGGCTTTATTTTATGAACTCGGTGACCTGAGGCAAAACTGATGTGGTTCACTTCTATGTGCTTACTCTCTCATGCTCTCTCTCTCTCTCTCTCTCTCTCTCTCTCTCTCTCTCTCTCTCTCTCATGTGTTCTCCTCAGATGACTCTACAGGTTATGGACCCATATTTGAGGAGGAGCCAACAGACACCATTCACCCTGAGGAAGCACCGGAGGACAAGATAACCATGCGCTGCCGAGCGCGAGCCAACCCACCTGCCACGTACCGGTAACAGATGCTCCCCTTTTTCCCGTGCTGCGTTAGCGACCCGTGTTCCCATGTTGCTGATCTCCTGCCTTAGCAACATAACTCACGAATCACTGGGCATAGATGATTATGGTCCTTAAAATAGCCAAGTGTGTGTGGGCGGCTTGGTTGACAACTATGTCTTGTCATTTCGATGCCATTTTTGTTGAGGGCTTTGGTCTTTGAAGCTTTGGTTTGCAAATGTTATAGTTTTTGCATGTGTCCCTGTGTTGAATAATGAAGAGGCTGCTGCCTCCTCTTTTCTTTGAACTCACATTTTCAGTCGTGATTGTAAACTGTAAGCTCATTACGCGTCTATTGTAACTGTCAAACTCAAATTTAACCCTCTGTGTGTATTGAAATGTTTGTTAATGTCACTCAGTTCTTACACTTAGCATTTAAGCTTTAAGCTGTAATCCCTTGTATCTCCAAATTATTTTAATTAACTCCCTATGTGGTGTGTCAATCTGTAACCTTTGGCCGTATGTTCATATGCCCCACTTTGGCTTTGCTTCATTAACTGGGAACCTCCTATTGAGTCATTTCTATTTCTTGGGAACCTCCAGTCATTTTTATATATGTACTATTACTTTTAAATCACACTGGAATTGTCTGATTTGACTTGATTAATAATTCTGTCAAATTCCCTGCTGAAATTAGACTGGCTATCAAACTGGCCTTCATTCTAGTGCACCTGTCCAGACACTTACAGCCTATGCCCTGACCAATCTCCCATTAACAAAAGGTATTCTTCTGTCAGATTTCCTCTAACACTTACTCCATCTCTGCCTGACATGCAAGTCAGCGATGATGGTGCAAGGCTTTTAATTGCCTGCTGATCCACAGCCTCCTCAAGGTCACGTTCAAGTTCCAAGGTTAACTTAAGGCACAGAAGTGAACATGGACACTGAACTCTGGTCACAAATCAAGAGTGATACACCCATGTGTGTGTGTGTGTGTGTGTACATATGTATGTATGCATGAGTTATACATGTCGTATCTCATTAACCAATGTTAAGTACGGCCATGGTACAGTAATGAATTAAGTCGTTATTACGGCATAAGTGTATTATGCATAAGCAATTAGCCACAAGTGATAAATGCTAAAGTAGCAAAATTAACCACTCTTTCAGGTGGAAGATTAATGACCGGGAAATTCCCTTTGAGGGGAAGGGTGCAGAACGCTTCAGCATGGTGGGAGGCAACTTGGCCATCAGCTCCCCCAACAAGACGGAAGATGCAGGAAGATACATCTGTGTAGCAACCAACAAGTATGGCACAGTTATCAGCCGAGGGGCTACCGTCACATTTGGATGTGAGTTCCTCTGCTAGAGCAAGTACATCTTGCCACGTAACAAGTTTTGCTATCTGCGGTTGTAGGCTACTTTATCTGGAAACACCTTTTTCCCTCTTCTTGCTGAGCGTTATGCAGACAGTCAAAAAGCACGTTTGAAGCCTGTGTCACTGCGTTTGGGCTAAGGGCAACCTTTATCCAGTCTTGGTAAAATTAATTTCTAACGTCAGGCTTATTTCCTGAATCAATGTTAGTTCTGCTGGGTTATGGGGTTTTTTTTGTCTCTGAAAATGATGGCAGTGCATTTTGCTAATACATGGTTTTCTTTAGTGAAAGCGCAATGATATTTTTTGCCAAAGGTCATGTGGATATTTAAGGACACGGCTGCGAAAGGCATAAAGCCTTCAGCATAAAGCTTTTATAGTGAAATAAACGCTGATATGGTTTGAATAAGTTTGAACGAATATTTCCCTCCTTCCCTCACTCTCACTCATTTTCTTTATCTTTATCCCTCTCTCTGACACACTCACTTTTCCTTTTCAGACTTGGACATGTTCTCCACAGAGGACCGAGAAGCAGTGCATATAAAGGAGGGACAGGGAGCGGTGCTGTTGTGTGCTCCTCCTCCACACTTTCCAGGTTAGCAGAATGTTCATGTTAAATATAGCTCTCCTCCTCATGGGCAAAATAATATGGTCTGTTGGAAGAATTGTATGATTTGTTGGGAGCTCTTTAATGTATGATTTGTGCCTCTTAAATTTGCATAGAAATGTGATTACATGAGTCATTTCCTCATTTTCCTCACTGGCAATCAAGCCTGCATTGCATGAATCAGAAGTTGCAGTTTTCTCACCTACTTAACAGGCAAAATTTAAATTTACATTTTTTGCTCATCAAGCAAAAAGTCTTACCCAGAGTGGCCTACATGATACAGTAAATGTCTAAAATAAGCAAAAGTATTTCAGGCGTAGTAGGCTAAAGAGAAGCAATTTTAACCAAAAGCTTCATGAAAAATTCAGTGCCTAAAACTTGGATAAAATAATCCTGTTGAACTGCTAGCAAACCAATGAGTAAATCTATATACAGTTATCCAAGGTGAATCTGAATGTATGTTTTTCTCCATATCCTTATAATGAGAGAATGTGTACTAAATTTTCTTCCCTTGTGTGTGTTTCTTTACAAAGATGATCTATCCTTTCGCTGGATGCTCAATGAGTTCCCCACCTTCATTCCTGTGGATAAGCGGCGGTTTGTCTCACAGACCACAGGGAACCTCTACATTGCAAAAGTGGACAGCTCTGACAGTGGAAACTACTCTTGCTTTGTGTCAAGTCCCTCTATCACCAAGAGCGTCTTCAGCAAATACATCCCCCTGGTGCCCATAGTGGAACGTTAGTAAACTGACTGATTTATGTTTTGTTTTTTTTATAACTGTCTTACCCTGAGACACTTATTCATAGCAGTCATACAAGTGCATCTGCTCGATTTTGAACTGTGTAAAGTGCTTTGTTGTAGTGAATTCACTAACTTGCATAACCATTCGTGAGAGGCAATGGGGGTATTGTTTGATTCATTATGTAAACCATATGACCGAGGGTGTTGGGAAAACTCACCAGAGCAAGTTTCAGCTCCAAACTTTTGATTCTCTTTATCTCAGACCAGCATCTTAGTATGTAGGCAGCACATGAACATTTCCTGCTGTTCCTAGAGCGTTGCAGTGTGACTGGATAAAAAAAAGTCAGTGTACCAGAGTTTGTGCAAGAACATTATCCCTTTTTATAAGACCTGCCAAAAAGTGAGTCAGTGTGAGGGTTTTTTGCCTTAGTAGGAGAAACCACAGCTGAAGTATTTGGAGAGCCTTTTGTTGTTTGTTTGCTTGTTTGTGTGAATCTGGAGAGACTCTAAAAGTAAAAAAAAACAAAGAGATGGCAGCGCCCGTTTCCTGTTCTGTAAGGACTTTAGAATATCCAGTTATACTCTGCCTTTGTTTCAGTTTTACTAGTTTATGCACTGACACTCACAAACACGCAAAACACACACACACACACACACACACACACATACACACACACACACATACACACACACACATCTTGTTTACTGCGTAAGAACATACTAGAGAGGCAGGTTGCTGACTGGTTTGTTGGTAACATTGTTATTTTGTCTCAGATGTTTACAAGAATTTGCATTTTAAACCTCCACCCCCCCCCCCTAGTGATTCTCAAGACCCCTAAAACACAAGCTCAATGGCAAAACATGTGAGACCTCTAGTTTTCACTTCCTCTGTGTTGCTATATTTGTTTATTCACTCTAGAGATGGAGCATTGAATGATTGATCTCTCTCTGTCTGTCTTTCTGGCTGATCCTATGTTTGACTGAACCTTCAATGATGAAAAAGTCATTTGTTGCCTTAGGATCGTTTGCTGTTTGGGATCTTTTGAGTAGCAGGTGACTCACATAAATGTGATATTGTGTTTGCACCAGGTCCTGTGAGGAAATACCCAGCTGACATCAAAGTCAAGTTTCCTGACACTGTTGCACTGCTTGGCCAGAATATCACCCTGGAGTGTTTTGCTCTGGGAAAGTAAGCCTCAAAAATCCATTTGTTCTCTGCTTTCTGGAACGAACAACCATTCCTGTTATTTATTCTGTTCTGTCTCCCTTTACGTACATCAGTGAATTATTAAATCCATGACTGCTTGCGTCAAGTGTTGTAATAAAATGAAGCATGTTAGCAGATATTTTTCATCAAATGAAAGTTTTGTGATGCTCACCTACTGTTTTGGCCATCTAGGTCATTTAAATAAATACATTAAAGCTAATTAGCTTTTGAGAAATGTGGATATTTAAACGTTAGCCCCTGAATAAGGCATTTATTTTTATAAAGGTTAAGATTCAGAACACATAAATGCTTGTTATGCTTCAGTTAACTTCTTTGTGTGCAGTCATCAGGTTTCACAGAGTAAGAATCTAGAATGTTCCCTTTTGTTAGAATGTGGTGTGCTCTGTGCAGTGTACTGCAGAAGCTACATGTACTAACATATCTCCCAAACACCCCCTCAGTCCCATCCCTCAAATTAGATGGAGGAAGATGGATGGCACACTGCCAGCCCACCATCAGATCAGTATGGCAGGGGGGCACTTGCACTTGGTCAACGTGCAGTATGAGGACGCAGGCACATATGAGTGTGAAGCTGTCAACTCGAAAGGAAAAGACCGGCATTCAGCACGGCTCATAGTAGAAGGTACACTGTAACAGTTTCAAAACAGTTTCACTCTCATATCACTTCAGATAAAGCCAAATGGTTTGGGCTTACCCGATCAGTTTTTGTTTTCTTTTTGATGTTTTTTTTTTCCTGTGTTGTTCACGGCCTCAGTGTTGTTTTTTTCTTGTTTCGTACAGACTTTAAGATCATTTTAATGAACTAGCAGTTAGGACATCCAAATGAAGACAGTTTAGAGCAGGGGTATTCAAATCCAGTCTTGGAGGGCCATGGTCCCGCTGTTTTTCTTGTCAGCTAACTAAATACAATCTGTGATTGGCTGAAGAGCGTGCACACCTGTTTGCAAGGTGAAAATCAACAGGTAACTAAGAGGTGAAAACAAAAACCCGGCAGGTCACTGGCCCTCCAGGACCGGATTTGCCCACCCCTGGTTTAGAGCATTCAGCTTGGCACCTTCTTTTTAATGCTGCTTTCATCGTGATCTTGTCCCTGACTGGCATCTTTCCTCAGCTGCCCCAGAGTGGTTGGAGAACATCTCTAGCTCAGAGGCGAACGTCAACAGTGACTACACAATGTCATGTGTAGCCAGTGGAATACCCACGCCGGTTGTTCACTGGCTGAAAAATGGCAATGTGGTAGTGAGTAATACGGTAAGATCATGTTTTTTTGCCATGTTCTATATATATATAGGATACACCCAAGTTAAAAGACTAGATTATAATTTTAATGCGTTTAGGCCTACTACTCATTTTATGTGTGTTACAAAAGTGAAGAACGAGCTAAAATTGATATTCTGAAAGAACCAATATTCAGAGGTATATTATTTTACACTAATATATTACACTAACACTAATATATTGCCTTTTGATGTGAAGAGCGAGTTAAAGTTCACTGACCTCACTTTTGATGACTCGGGGATGTACCAATGCGTCGCAGAGAACAAGTATGGAGTGATTCATGCCAACGCTGAGCTGCGTGTTTTTGGTGAGCTGCCCTACAGCCACTGTGTGTGTGTGTTTTCTTGTGTGTGGGGTGGGGGTGGAGTCACATGTTTAGTTGGCTACAGGAAGATCTTATGCTGAATGTAAGTCCTGTCTATTGTGTTTGACTATCTTGTCTGATCTGGAAATTACTGTTGATTAGGGATTCTTCTTTTTAAAGTGGAGTGTTTTATGCTATTTATTATAGGCCTAAGTTAACCCCAATTAAAATCCTGATGTACTGTCTATTACTGATATTTGTTGGTAGAGTCAGTAGGAAACATGGTGCTGTCATTAAGTGTTGAAGTATCTGTTTTCTGTCATGTGCATGTTTTCCATTTGTGTTGAGATATGAAGTGAAACAAATGTGGAACAAACTCCGCTCTGTGTCATTAGCGAGTCCTCCAACCTTTGAGTTCAACCCGGTGAAGTCGGAGATCCTTGCACCCAAAAATGGACGTGTGGTTATCGAGTGTAAACCCAGAGCTGCACCTAAGCCAGTCTTCTCCTGGAGCAAAGGGACGGAACTGCTCTCCAACTCCAGCAGGTCAGCCTTGTCACGGCACTGAAGAGGGTGTGGTGTGGTGGAGTGTAATGTTTGTTTGCTCTGTTCCTTTTATTTAGAAGCTTATGTAGCATGTGCATGAAGACATCCAGCTCAAGGTTTAGTACTGTATCTTGTTTCGTTTCCATAGCTCAGGGTTATGTATTGTTTGTGTGATTTACTCCAGTAATACAGTAGGTCAGTATTTGTTTTATGCCTATATCCTCGTCGTGGACCGCAGCGTGGTTTCCAAGTGTAGTTTACAGCCAGGGCATTTCTATTTCTGCTAGCTCGACATCTAGCCACTGGACGTAATTAGAGTTCTTAAGTCAGTCTGCTGCTGAGGCCTGTATCTCTGTATCTCTGGCCTAGACTCCACCTCAGTCAGTGACACTAAGCTCTAACGCAAAGCTCATCAGAAAGGACAGACTGTCACTGTTGGGATTCTTAGTCTCTCCGTGTCAACGCAACACTAATCAGATTTTAACATGGGCCAAGCCGTACCCCAGAGAGCATTAACCCCACTTTTAGCCACTGCTTATCTTATCAATTCTCCATAGAAACATCCGTTTGGAGAGAAAGCCTAAAACAGGCTCTTAGCAGTGCATGCCAGTGCGTGTTTGGGGGAACAAGTGTGTTGTTTGCATGTTACTAATAATGTAGGCCAGCCATAATGAACCCTATTCATTTCTCAAATTTGTTCTATTCCACTTGATTCACGTATCCAAGGGCTTGATGATTATTTGGCTGGATCTAAAATTAGAAACAGATATTAAATGGTTGGGTAATCTCAAATATTGAGATTGGGATTACCTAGCCACTTGTTTAGACATAAGGATTACTTGTGAGTCAACATCTCAAATGTTTGTCCAGACCCGCTAAAAGGGATAAAGGTAATTATTTGAAAACTATGCAGTCGTGTTTAGCATAGATCATGTAATTGATAGCTGTGCTTGTGATTACCCATGCGCACACATAATGCGACATTTCCTGGCAGGATATTTATTTGGGAGGATGGTAGTCTGGAGATTCTCAACGTAACCAAGACGGACGAGGGGAAGTACACCTGTTTTGCTCGTAGTACACTCGGCAGGGCAAACAGCACTGGTTCTCTGTCAGTCACAGGTAAGCTTATCTTACAGGACCTCCACATGACTGTGGGTGAGAGACTGATATGCTTAGTTGAGTAAACACTTACTCACCAGGATCTTAGACCACTTTACCTGAGGTTAACCCCTGGGATTGCCCTTTCAGTTTGCTTTGCTCTTCAAATCTGTGAAAAAACACCATAATCCTCTAATATGTGCTTAAACCCCCCCTGTTGCTCTTTGCTGATGTTTTCTCTTCCTTCTATCCTTAGCTGACACCTGCCATAGACACTATTGCTTATGAACAAAGAGCAAAGCCGGTGGTCTTTTTCCACCAATGCTCTTATATAACATAGATCGACAGCTCTGATTTCTTCCACTTCCAGTCATGCTAACCACAACTGCAGCAGCTAATCATCTCTAAATCAGTCCCAAAGCATGGTGTTACTTTAAATAGATAAATGTAGGCATGATAAGAGTTGTGGTGAATCCAGCATCCTGCCCTGCTGGTCAGAGGTGGTGAAAGTGGCATCCTGCATGGAGACTTGACTGGAGATGATGAACACGAATCGTTGCTGATTTTGTGGTTAGTATGACTGGAAATGAAGAGGGTTTGATCAATATTTCTGGGAAAAAGCATAAGAATGATTCGTTTTTCATTGACACACTAATGCCATCTCTCATCTTTGCCCCTAGTTGTCTAAATGACATTGGCTGTGGTCTCTCTCCTCTGATTGTATACTTCTAGATCATTGCCCTACCCAGCTATGCCCTCTGCTGGTCAAACATACTCAGTGGCATTTCTCTCAACTGCCTAGTCTGAAATGCAATAGAGAAAATAGCACGGCATGTGTAAATGCCAAAAACAATGCACATAACACTCGAAAGCATTGAACAGGACATTTAAAATGAAACATAGATAAGCCTAAAAGAGAGAATAAAATAATAGAAATAGAACAGAAAGATGAATTGAAAACCTGAAACCGATACAGATTCAGCATGTCCATCATTCTCTAATGGGGTTCCCTCAGATGCCACTAAGATCACGCTGGCCCCATCCAATGCTGATGTCACAGTGGGTGAGAATGCCAACATGCAGTGTGCTGCATCCCACGACTCCAGTCTGGACATCACTTTCATCTGGTCCCTGGATGGCCATGCCATTGACTTCGACAAGGAGAGGGAGCACTATGAACGCATCATGGTAAGAACAGAGGGGAATGAAGACAGAGAAACAGTATGATGTAAAGATGTACAAGAATACCAATGGCTTTAAAGAAGTTAAATGTTCCAGAGTTTAGGTGATAAACATAGGGTTCACTTTGGACATTTACACAGTGTCTACATGTTAAAGAGAGAGGTAATGAGGAAAACCATTATGGCGCAGTGAAATCAGAAGCACTGCTTGTGTTGTGACATTTTTTAAATGACACAGTCACATCGCTGTATGCTTCTGCAGTTAGAACTTTAATGGCTCTAATTAAGCATTTCTACTTTTTGATAAAACTCCTGTGTTGTTTTCCTTTGAGCACAGAGTGTCATTTCTCCTTTATTCTTTGGAACTAACATTAGACACACCCCTGTCGTTTTATTAACAGCATGATGACACCCTATCAGTATTTATATTTTTATGATTTCCTATGTTGTTTTGAGGTGCAGAGTCACTTAGACAAATCCAGCAGCTTCTGATTGAATGCACTTTCTCATTGTCTGCCAGTGGTGTTGATTTTAAGGCTCAAAATGTACTTCAATACTATAACACAGTTCTTCAGGAAAGTGTGTAGAGATAATGGGCTATCCGTTTGAGCTTTGTTAAAACTGAGCTTGTAATTCTGCAGCCTGCATGAGAGTAATCTAGTGGTGAGTTCATCACATATCTGATCTTCAAAACACATCTTGCACAAATAGCCCCTTTTATCAGCATTCTATCTTATCTGTCATCTCTGGGACTCAAGGCCGATGGCGAGTAATGGATTCTTGATTGATTGTGCCTCCTGACTCCGCCTGTTCACGCTGGACTACAGTCATGGTCTTATTTTCCTTTCAGCACCACCTTGTTATGTTTCACTTATTTCACATAAAATTGTGGGAACTACCACACATTAAATATAGCTTTTCCTGTCAAATGGAGGAACAAAAATGGTCTCAGCAAAAAAAAAAAAAATGGCATTCATTGCGTGCGTTTTACTGCATGGGATCTTGAGTCGTGTACGAAGTGAAATTTAATGGCGCATTAAGTACTGCTTCGTGGTTAGATGGCTGGCAAAGCATTGGGGATCTCCACCAGAACCAAAAGATTTAAATTACCTGAAGAGCTCTGAAAATAACTTAAATCTGTCATTTAGGAGTGTATCTCTATTACAAATTTGCAAGTCTGTGTGTAGTTAGTTGTGCTTGTACATGTGTATCATATGTATGCTCCCGGTTACTGATGGGACGCAGTATGTTTCCAGAAGGTGTGTCTGAGCCTGAATAGCAGTATCTACAGTAGGGTATCCAAACAATATTCATTTAGAACTGGTCCTTCTTACAGTACAGGTGAACCTCTGAACACAATAGTGTGAAATAAAGCTGCAGAAACTCTCCACACATGCAGTGGGTTTTTGCACTAAAAGTGTGTCTTTATTTCTCTGTTGTGGTCAGGTTGGAGACTCGAGTAGTGAATTACTGATTAAGAATACCCAGCTGAAGCATGCTGGCCGCTACACCTGCACTGCTCAGACCCCTGTGGACAATGTCACAGCCTCCGCTGACCTGGTAGTCCGAGGTGAGTGCAGCACATACAAAAAAAAGTGATTCATCAACACACCTGCAGTGAAACAGTTGTCAGTGACTAAGCCTGGATAAATGCACAGTTAGATTCTTAAACCAAACAGTGGCTTCTGATTTTCCACTTCTACCTCTTTGAAGACTTCAGTGTTCAAGGGCTTGAACTGAATTGGTAAGAGGGAAAGTTGACTCATATTACATCCACGAACTGTCTCTCTCTCTCTCTCTTTCTCTCTCTCTCCATCTCTCATGCTAATGTAACTTTCTGGATGCAAATCAGAGCTGAAGTTTCACATCTGAATATACAGTGCACTTTAAAAAGCTGAGCTATTGTTGGATTTTGAGCTAGTTGTAGTGCTTGTAAGAGTAATTTTTAGATTCATGTACATGAGGCAGTACTGCCAGTATTGCATAGAAATGGATTGTTAAAATATCCTCAGCAACTGCCATTAAATAAATTGAAAACTATCAGTGCCTTGCTACAGTGACTGGGCCTTTGGCTATGTGGTGTGAGAGAGGCAGGGTAGAGGTTTAAATTATGCGAGAATTAGCAGACTGTTTTCCTTTTGCTAGGACTAATCAGTCAGCCCTGGAGCACCATATGGGCTTTGAGGGTGAAATAGCCCTGTGTATTGGATATGGCACAGTACCAAAAAACAACAGATGATCAACTTTTATAGAGCCTTGGCAACTGGCGTTTTCTTTCCCCCTTTTTTTTTTTTTTTGAGATGTTTAACATTTTCATCAAGCAGACTGATGCAAAGGTCTAGCCTTATATGTAATCTCTATGTGAATATTTGTACATCTATTTTCTGACTACATCCAGCCTTGTTGTCAGATCAAAGTTTATATCATGATTTGTAAATGTCTGTAGAAAATGTTGGAGGGTTTACAGTTAATTGGCTTCATGTAATTCCCAGAACTAACTTAACTGAATCTGAGGTTCCTCAAACTTTCAGAATTTCCAGTACATTTTAAGTTCATTTCCAGTCAAATTCTGTCAGTTGTTAGTGACTTGAATTGTTATTAGTTCTGTGAGTATTATAAACTGTTCTCATCCTTAGTTTTCCTTCAGCCCACTCTTTGGTGTGGTAAACTGGCAAATATACGCATGTGCAGGAAAAGATGTGACCATTAAAAAGAAATGTCAGAACTGGCCACAGACACATACAATATTTTTGTACTAAATCGATTTTCTCCTTTTGTGACGCACAAGAAATTAAAGGTTACTTATGGTACACGGTATGTTTCTATGCCAGTGACCATAATGGAGTTTTCAAGACTGGAACCATTCTTAAAACCAACACTATTAAACTCAGTTACGGTCTCTGCCCCTGGGAGAGAAGGCCTTTTGGAATTGCATGACATTACATTACTGAGCATGCTCAGACAAACTTCCACAAGACAGACTCGCTGATTAAGGCTGGTGACTTTCCCTCTGTCTTCTCCATGTTCCTGCATAATAATGACCCGTTAAGATAAAGACTGGTGTCCAAACCCTGCCCCCCACAGCGGAGAAACCGCACTGGTATTCAGTCTGTATAGTCTGAATTCAACATAGAGATTACTGCTGACTTGATTAATACATCTCTTAACTCAGATTTTATAAAGTCATTTGTATGCTTACTTTTAAACAGATTGTAAGGGTGTGTGATTTTGCCTGTCTGCTGAACACTTTCTAGGCAGAATGTACTCTCTACTAACTTCCTTTGTGATTCAGACTGCACTTTATTGTGCCTTTAGTGTAGGTGTTGAGGAACATGTGAAAGGGAACACTCCAGCTGAACTCTGCACACTCTGAATGAAATCAAGACAGCAGAGCTGCTCGCTACTCCAAAAGGGGGGGGGGGGGGGCATCACTCCCTAAAGCAATGACAGATCAAATATGCTCATTTGTCTGTGCTAACAGACACATAGCAACACATCATTCAGATTGCTTTTTAATTAGTAATGAATCCATGACTGTGAATCCCAGTTATCAGCACTTTGAAATGAAAACATTTCATCAATCAGCCATCTCTTGTAACATCACATGCATAAGTTATGCAGAGCTCAGTAAAACCTACAAATAGTTCTAGCATTGTTAAGTTTAACAGCTGCATCAAAAATTTGTATGAAAAGGCAAATGTTTTTAAGAGAGCCTTACCATGTCTCTCATTTTCACACTCTGAAATGAAAAGGACATTAAACAGGACATATGATGTTTTACATGATGTTTTAGGTTAGGGACAAGGAAAAGGATAGATTGAGGAACAGGTCAAAATGAAGTTTACAGTTATATTTGGTCAGTCAACCTTTGGAATAGCTCTTGTACCATAAAGCCCCAATCAGCATAGTCAAACTGGGATAAGGATGTGTTCACGTAGCCAAACACAACTGACTGGAAACCAGTGGAAAAGTACTGTATGCCACTGTAATTAAACTAAGCTACCAGCACTGTCAATGTAAAACCTACCATATTTGAAATCTGTTGGACTAAGATGACCTCTATCATGGTATACTCTGCTGTGGACTTTCCAAGCTTTGTGGTTCTCCTTAAGGACCAGTGACATACATGAAAAAAAAAGGTAATCTTATTTCTTGGGCTGTATCTGACTACGGCTTTCAAAGCTAACACTAACAATCTGGCTTTTCTATTAAATGATATATTTTCACTACTGTGGAAGGAGCAAGTGGAGCAGCACCAAAGAAAACAAGATTGGATAAATGGATTTAAACACTTTCCACTTTGGCCTGGGGTTAAGGCAGAGTTATGTTAATGGCTGTAGAGTCTGCCAGTCAATGCTTTGGTCTCATGTATTTTGATAACCTCAAGAGACGTGTGTAATTTGTATATTTAATGTGATGTACAGAGAATTTCTCTCAAAGTGTGTCTGAGTTAAATGTGTCTTAACTCAAAGGCAGCCTGAGGATACTTGTCACAATTTGCTGTTATACGCTGTATAGACACAAGCCCTAATGTTGCAAAATAATGACTTCAAAAGTTGCATCCATGGTATTGCATCCCAGACAAGCAGGCACATCTGGCTTTGGAACATGTGGTGAGGGCCAGTCAAAACAGCTGGTTTGCTGTCTACATTTTGTGAAAATGTAATGGTCAAAAAAGGAGACCTAAAAGGTATTTGGATCAGCATTCCTATATTTAGAAAGGTTTACAAGCATGTAACTTTTCTCATCAACTGTTTCCAAACCAGTATGTCTCCCTCTCCTTACCCAGGTCCCCCCGGACCTCCGGGCGGTGTTCGGGTCGAGGATATTGGGCCTAAGTCAGTGCGTTTGATTTGGAGTCAAGGCACAGACAACCACAGTCCCATCTCCAAATACACAATCCAGTACAGACAGCCTAACATTCAGGATGAGTGGAGGGACGCAGTCACCTGTGAGTATTTGGATGCCACATCTTCACTGAATAGAGTAGTCTGTCTGGACAGTTCGACCCTCTCTGTAGCTAAGGTAACCCATAAAGAGAGACTCTATATATGTCTGCCCTCCACTGCATGTCACAGGACACAATCGCTGTCATACAGTCAAAAAAGATAACAGACACACTGTGGTCAACACATAGGGGAAATGTGTCATCTAAAAATGTTTTAGAAGATATCGAGATATTTGAACTTTTTATATGTAATATGATATTCAGCATGCTTATGTACAGTTCTCAGGTGTATCTCTAAGTGTATTTTTGTATCTGCGTGTATGAAGATATCTGGGCATAATTATGAATTAGTGTGACATAATTTATAGTCTGGCCAGGTGGAACCTCATGTTGTAATTGTCTTTCTCTACAGCACCTGCGAATGTGGAGGGCAATGCAGAGACAGCTACAGTTGTTGACTTGATTCCCTGGACAACGTATGAGTTTAGAGTCACCGCCACCAATACTCTGGGTACAGGAAAACCCAGTGACCCTTCAGCGAAAATCACTACTCAGGAGGCAGGTTAGTACAAAGTTACAAAATCACACTTAACGTGCAAATCGGTAAGTACCACAGCACCATTTCCAGAACCCTCCATGTTCAGTTTGTTTAATTTAATTTAAAAAATGCCAGTCATTAGAATTGCTGATGAAGATTCCAGCTCAAAAGCAAATTTACATCTTTTGACCAGAGATTATGGAGAATGGTGGGTGATTAGATGAACGGTAAGGAGTTGAGCCAGTGCTTTCTCTATGCAGCTAAAAACCCTTACATCAACAGCAGGGTTCTGCACTTGGCAGCTGCCTTGACACAGTGTATTTGTCAAAGCTGCTCTGTTTTCAAAAAGATATTGCCAGAGGTAAAGTTGAGTATGTGTTGTTTGGCACTGGCAGTGTGGATGTCAGTAAATTGAGTCCCATTGGAAACAAAAGGCCAGCATTCCCTTCTTATTTTAGTTCCTGTGGTGGCGCCCTCAGACGTTGGTGGAGGAGGGGGAACCAGCAGGGAGCTTACCATTACATGGACGGTAGGAACCTTCATCGTCTTTTTTCCTCTTTCTTTCTTGTTTTATGTAACCTTAATGGAATGACTGAATGCACTGTTCATTCTTTTTCGTAAGAACCCGCTGACTCATATGTTGGTTAATTCACATTAGATAAGGATCAGTCAACATATTAAATGTTTTTTTTTTTTTGCATTTAAAAATAACCTTGTGTTGAAACCATTATTAGACCTGCATTTGGTTAAGATATTTGTTGTGCAGTAATTATTGCAGCGCTATTGGATTTCTGAATAATTTTTTGGTAAATTTAGCCTTGAGTCTCCTCTGACTCAGTAACATAGGGTCATATGTTGTGTGTGTAAGTAAACTTCAACAATCATATCTAATAAATTTCAAACATTGACTTTCCCTTTTGCTCTGTACACATGACTGATACGCTAAACAATTGGGGAAATTGCTATTTACATTTTTTAGTAGTTTCCTGATGAGTCTGTATTTGGAGGTTACTGATAGTGACATTCTTTGTATTACACATTTGTCTTTCATTTCTGTTATGGAAGTCGGTACAAACAGTTCTTTGTTTTCTGTGCTTTGATTTTCTGGTTGAAAAGTTTTACATAAAATTCAGAATTCAGTTTACTGATTATTTTCTCACACGCAGTTTTATTTAAAACTATAATTACTGTGTGGAGTTAAATTTTTGTGGCTCTAATGCCCATAGAGCAGTGGGCATGACTGAACAGATAAAAGCTGACCAGATAAAAGCTGACCGGCTAAAAGTTGGATACAGTCTGACAGATACCAAATGCAGAGAGTAGAGTAGGTGAAAGTGGGACATTTATTTGTTCATATTGTAACTAAAGAGAGGGCCTCAACTGACCTGTGAGGAATCAACAAATTTACCTCACCGCAGTCCAAAAAACCCTGAAGAATGCCGTTTTTCAGTTTAGGCTAACAAGCTACCCAGCCTCCCACAGGTGTAGCTCAGCAACCTTTGGGGAGATACTTGGATTTACCACCTAGTTCATCAGTGCACAAAGATGCAAAGTCAGCTTAAATGCGTAATAAATTTCCTGGCAAATGTTTGTTTGCTGCTTGTTGACAGAACATTACAGTATCCACAGAGGTATTACACAAGCCAGATTAGCTGAGCTAAAAATCAGTTCCAATAAGAATGTTCCATACTTGTTTTCTTTTCGGACAGTTTTGTCTTTTGGCATGTCAAATTATAATGAAAGGAAACTTATGAAAATTGTTCCATCCTCAGCCTGTGCAGCCACAGTACTACTACGGCCGCAACTTCGGCTACATCGTCGCCTTTAGACCTCGCAATGACTATGAGTGGAGGAAGGTGACGGTGGCTGACCCACAGGCCAATCGCTACGTCCACAAGGATGCCTCCATCTCCCCTTACACCCAGTTTGAGGTCAAAGTGAAGGCTTTCAATAGCAAAGGAGAAGGACCCTTCAGCCTCACAGCAGTAATTTACTCCTCAGAGGACGGTAGGTTTCAAGAGTAGACTAAGTCAAAAGTAATGTCATGGTGTGTGTGTGTGTGTGTGTGTGTGTGTGCGCCTGCCAGTCATGTGTTCAACTTACCACAGCAACACTGTAGTTTTGTATTGTAAACAGTGAGCAACATGAAGAGAAGAGACATTTTAAGAGAGACTCACTCATAGCTGGCTTTCCATTGCACCATAACATAATGAAAACTGATCACTATTCCTGTTCATCAAATGCTGAAAGCCCATGTCACATGAGAATTAATCATTAGTACATGCAACATTACATGTTGTTCACCTATTGCACCTCAGCTGCTGGAATAGTAAAGCACTTAGTGACACAGTAACCGAGTGCACTTGGCCCAGTGTTGACACTGTAAGGACCCCATCCTTCACATATCTGTGGAATTTTAATGCCTTTTGATATGAGAATCTTCTCCTCCCCTCGGTCTCCAAAGAGGGATTATGGAGCTATGTAGTGCTATCAGTAAGACGATAATTCTGTCTAAAGCTTCGGGGCATTTAACCCACTTATTCAGTGCTTTAGAAAGATAGTTTAGACAGACACACCTCCCCAATAGACACTCTCTCATCTCCATGCTCTGTTGCCCTGGCAACCTGGTGCAGTATCAGAAACTGGCAGAGGCTTCTGGAAGGTTATGCCCAGTCTTGGCATACGTTTGGACTCGCGCCCATTTTTGATTGGTTCTGCAGTATAGGAAAAGTGACGGTAACAGATGGAGAGCCGGCTATGGGTTATAACTCTTGAATATGAGCAAAAGGTGAATGACTGCAGAAATTAATCTGGTTTGAGTGCAATGATTAATATGTTTCCAGATAACTGTGATATTGCTCATTTTAGTAGACGTGACTGCAGCTCCATTTTTTGTCACTGTTAGCTAGCTCTTTTAGCATTAAACGAGCTACAGTGTGAGCTTCAAACATATGGTATTTGACTTCAATTTAACACGTTATATAAATGCTGAGATTATGATGGTAAAGTGGTAACATCTGATTTTAAGGCACTCCTAATATCTTGTTTGACTTCTGTAAACTGTTCTTTGGCTCTGACAAGCCATTATATTGTTCTCTGTTTGAAAGCAGCTTTAATGTCTTGTGTGGTTCCTGTAAACGTTTCAATTAATTATGCTTTGCGTCTAATATGCTATAATATGCCATTATATCTTCCCTCCTCTCCAGCTCCATCTGAGGCACCATCCATAGTGGAGGTGAAGAGTCTCTCTGCCACTGAGGCTGTAGTATGGTGGTTTCCAGTCCTCCATCAGACTGTGGAGGGATATCAGGTGAATCTGAGAGAACATGGACATTATGCAAACAAACCAAATGAAAACATAATACAAATATAAAATATGTTTCAGCTCTACAAAACAAAATTTGAACATATTGTGCTTATGGAAAAACAAAATTCTATACTCTATTTGTGCACATATCGGCATGCTCTTTCCTTATATTCTTTAAAAATGCATGTGTGAAATCAATAGGATTTTTTTGTTAGTTATGTAATTATCTACAGTATATTGTGTCTCTTGCAGTATTACAATGGGTACATATCAAAAAATCATTTCAAGTGACTCAGAACTGAGTTTCTTTCATGCCTCCTTTAGGTAAAACTGCTGAATTAGTCCTTAATATTCTGCTTAAATATAGATGCTTAATTACAATCAGTTGCAGTTCTTTCTTTATTATAAGTGTTGGTTCCAGAGGCCACGAATTTTCATTAGAAATATTGAATGTAGAGTACCGTAGCTTTGTAGTTTGTGTCTCAGTAGCTCATGCGGTGACGTTTACTGTTCTCCTGTAGGTGAGGTACTGGAGGAAGACTGATGAGAATGAGGCAACAGCCCTCCGCCTCATGGTGTCCAGCAGGGAGAATCACACTAGACTAGACAACATGCGGCCAGACTCCCTTTACCTCGTCAACGTGCGTGCCTACAATGCTGCTGGCTACGGTCCTACGAGCATAATCCATGAGATCCGGACCAAGAAAGCACGTAAGAAAATCTCAGACATTAGGTTGCTTTGTTTAGTGTAGAATAGTGTTTTTGTTTGTTTGTTTACTTTTCCTCAGTTAATGGAGCAATCCATAATTTGACAAAGACGGAGCTTCCACAGGGCGGCCACTGAAGCTCAGGTTTGATTTAGGCAACCAAAATACGCCTTATTTTTCAAGTAACTTTCATGAAGTAAAGACGTCTCAGAAAAGGACAGACAAAAAGATTACAAAGCTTACTCCCAGCTTACTTATCACTCCCAGTACACAGACATGTGGGTCTCCCCTTCTAGGAGCAATTGTTAGCTTAGGTTCGGTTCTAGTAAGCTCATCACCAAACCAGACCTGTTGTAATTGTGGAATTGACCCCACCGACCTGTGGTAGTTCCCCCTCTTAAAGTGCTACATGACCAATACATGAACAGCTAGAATAAATAGAAACTATGATTTTGAGAAAATGTTGAATAAACTAAACCTATAAGGCACTTGGAGTTCGATTCCTCAGAGACCATTTATCACATTTGTTGATTTTAACTGCAAATTGCTTAAATAATGAACAAGCAGTATTTCTGTTCTGCACCTTTAAACAGCCTTGCATTTTTCCTTTCAGCCCCAAGTCGTCCTCCAAAGATCTTAGGCCCAAAGTTCAGTTCCAGTGGCACCTCAGTCAACATAGCCTGGGAGCAGGTGGAATCTTTAGCCAACGAATCCATAGTGGAGGGCTATAAAGTGAGTCTTCTCTCATCATATTTGGTGTCAAATGGTTTTCTTAGAACAGAGACATATTTAGCAGTAGGTGAACTTTAATAGCTATACAGCTCTCAGGAACTACGTAGACCTTTGTCATCTCACCCCATAATTTTATTCCATTGAATATGTCCTACTCTCCTAACATACAACACCCGCTTTCTCTGTCTTCACACTCTATAAAATTCACATCTCTGCCTGTGCTTAAAGGTGCTCTATACAATGGATGGCAAGGGAACGTTATATATGACAGAGAGGCAGTCCATTGACCTGCCCTTAACAAAAAAAGGGCAATACCTTGTGGAAGTTCGAGCATACAGTGCTGGAGGCGATGGAGCTGTGGCACGACTACAGATCACAGGTAATTTCTTAAGCATGCCATTAGCCTTCACAAAATGTCCACTTACCTTTTCTCTTGATCTGACTTCTTCTGTGGTAAGATCTACTTTTAAGTTATCTTCAGAGTAAGACGGAAACCTTATTAGATCTCTGTATCTGTCTCTTTCTCTTTCTCTGTCTGTCTCTGTCTCTCTCTATATCTATCTGGCTCCATCTCTCTATCTCTCTCTCCATCTTTCTCTTTATCTCCCTTTATCTCTAGCCCTGTTTTTGTTACTAACTCATGAGTTTGAGTGATGTTTGAGTTTGCTCTGTCTCTGGTTGGATTAGTGCCATTTGAAAGATATCAACACAGCCATTAGTCAATGTCAGGGCTTCCTACAGCCACAAACAGGTGCAGACATTAAAATGAGAGCTGAGAGGATGTGACAAAACTCCAGTGAGCTCACAAAACCTTTCCATTAGAACAAACTGTCACTCATACAACCAAGGCAATTATAGACTTAAGCAACTTAAGTTTAAGTAACCATTAAAATGTTTTGTGAAAAGTAAAGAGAAAGTTATTAAATAGTTTCTTTTTGCTCTTAATTCTGAATGTCTCAATTCTTTGAATCCAGCTGGAGCTGTAATGGCTGCCCAGTCTTTCAGCCTGCTTGTGCTACTGGCAGTAGCGATCCTCTCCCAGAGACTCTGAATGTAACGGTGTCCTCTGCCGACCTTCACTCTGTGTGGTGAAGGGACTCTGTAAGGATGACGCCTGATAGAACTAAGACTTTTTTTTCCACACTATCTTTTGGTTGCAACCAAATGCATATTACCTTACTCGGAATATGCCTGTGGGGGAAAAAAAAAGACACACTGAGAAACACAGAAAGGACAAAGACAACCAGGATACCCCATGTTTATTATCTTCAGAAAACTTATTTGGAGGAGCAATGAAGGGGTTTGTTCATTCAACTTGTTCAATATGCCTTACATGAAACCATATGCTGATGTTTTACGAATATGTTACTTGCTGTAACTTAGCTTTGCTAAGAGGTCCAACTGCACTGTTCTTTACCTGTGGGCTACTGCAGTACAGTTTTCCACTGATTGTAAAAGAAGCTACATGTATTGTAGCAAATTAAAAAAATATAATAATAATTGAGAGTAATGGTGCACTCTGGGCAAGTGAATTTTAGTAAAATGTCAGTGTAAAGGTTATTCGAATATGTCTTATATGTAGTTTGCAAAGTGGCTTTCCTTTTGTTCTGTTCAATAATAAAATAAAAGCACATCTGCCCTGAACAGATACAGTCAAAGCAAACATACTCCCTATGATTATGACATACACACTGCACATATACAACAGTGATCGTAATGGACAATTATTCTAATATTATATATGCAATAATTTATAAGCTATTGATCTCTCTCTATTCAGTATATATATATTGTTTTGATCATATTTACATATTACTACTGGAAAAATTCTTTTAATTTTGAAAATATTACCATTTTTGAGCCCTAACATGGAACGAATTGAAGACCGGGACTTAACATGTGTGCATGAATACATTGCTAGTTGAAGGAAGAACATGTGGTTTGAACATTTACAAATTCTTCATCATTGCTAATAAACGGCACAAAAAAAGACCATTTGAATTTTTAGCTCGCGAGTCTGTGTTTGTAAACCAAGATGAACGTATCAGTATACAAAAACAACATATCCGTATGGTTTCAAATGCAAACAAAGTATTTACGTGGGTGTATGTGTGCAGTGACGTCACTCAAGAACCATGATGTTAACGCTTTGGTGTTTCATTAACGTTATTTCAATGTTGTGAGAAAGTTAAATGTCCATTAAAGAAGCATCCATTAATCTGAGGTAGAAATATTCTCAACATGCAATAGAATACAAAAATCTTGCACAAAAAGTTGCCTTTGTTTTGACTGTATCCGCGAGACCTCAGTGTGAAAGCTGGTGCTTTGTAAGGAATGTTAACATTACTTTGTTCTCTGCTTTTTTTTTCCACATTACCACCCGCGTGTCGTTATTAACAATTATGCAGTGGTCCTGACTCATGAGTATTGTGCAATTTATGTTTCAGTGGCTGCCTGCTTTGAATTATGTTTTAATATTACAACTCATCTAGCTCTGTAGAAATAACCCCTTTGTCAAACTGATCTTGAGTCATCTTTTATTGACCAGTGCAAGCAGAGTACAAGCACAACAGTTAATTGTCATATACCAAGGATCATTTATTGTCTGTTTATATAGTCTTATTGTTCTCATTTAACTATTGCCCTTTAACACGATACAAATGTTATCAGAGATATATTGGTAACGACAAATCTTTTCAGTTGTGTTGATAATTAGCATACACATTATGATTTGCCACTTGCTTGACTATTTTGCTTTCATTAAATGCAAAATGCTGCGTTTTGATAGCCCCTCAGACACGTTCAAGATGAACTCCTACTTCAAAAGGTCAAAATTGCATATTTATTTGGAAAATTGTTTTGAAAATGACAAATATACTGTTATCAGAAATATAGAATTAATCTGATTAGAACACATTACTGAAAAGTATACCATAAGGCCATCCATCACACCTTGTTTTGCTACGGGGAAGTTCAGTTAAAGCAATTCATCCTTACATAT
This sequence comes from Chanos chanos, assembly GCF_902362185.1. Taxonomy (NCBI): domain Eukaryota; kingdom Metazoa; phylum Chordata; class Actinopteri; order Gonorynchiformes; family Chanidae; genus Chanos; species Chanos chanos. The sequence goes on along the minus strand of NC_044499.1, from coordinate 34,472,852 downwards.
TCAAAAATATATTCAACTTTGACCTTTTGCGTGGAGGGCCTCTTAAAACATGACTGATAACAGCCATTGCTTCTACATTTTATGAGTATATTCAAGAACCACCACAAAGTGCTTTCTCCCAGTCTCCTTCATGCGACGACTCATCCAAGTGAAAGATTTGCCAAATGCATGAATGCCTTTAAATTGTGCGAACTGTGATATGGAGAGGTAATGGTACAGCCTCAGATGCATGACATGGAAATGAATGGTACATTCCAGCGCGATAGAACTCCATACATCTTGACGAGTCGACTCATGTAATTCAGCTTTTCCTGATCTGCCTCTGTGGTAATGAAACGTTTGTTCATCATGAACGACGAAACCCTCTTTGTCAGAGACAATGTAGATACGCCTAACATGTGAGTTATCTGCTTCATTTAAGCCAGTCTTCTCAATTAAAGTTTATAGAGACAAAAAATTTGACTCCAAATCTTTTCATTTATCCTAATGTTCTTAATACAGTCTATTGTACAGTAAATAGAGGGATGGTTATTAGCACTACATTAATACATTGACTACAGCTCATAGCTTATCACTAATTACTGATATAATTAGTGATAGAAATGTTTTTATTGCAGGGTTATTTGTGAAATCCATGAATGTTAAGAAACCATTACAACCATTGTCTTTGAACTGCTGGACTGCCAGTTTGCCACAAAACTCAAATTAAATGAAAGAGTATTGGAAAACGGCCTAAATGATATATTTTCAAGTGTGCACAACATGGCTGCTCAGAATCAGCCCAGAAAAGAAAATCTACAAGGTGAGAGCTGTTTTAGTATGAAAGTTGTAATATATTACAGCGACCAAAACCAATAATGTGGACTTAAATCATCTGGATTTAAGAGCCAAGTCTGAAAACTCAAAAAATTGTTAAACTTCTGGGAGACTAATTGGTTTTCATTATCTATCCGAGACCCCCTACTTGTGCATATGTGCTAGATAAATGATTGTATGCATGTCCATTTCATATCTATATTTCTGTTCAGCACATTTTAGCAGCATGCCAATCCACATAAAGGTTTGGAATTCATATTGAAACACAATACAAAAGTATTAAACCATGCTGATATCTCTACATCTGACAATATGTATGTGTCATGTGTACAACACAATTTTCTATATAGAGGTGCTGAATGTTTCCATAGAAACCCTCCTGTGTTTTTCATTACCCTGCCTCTCCAGAGGAAATAAATCTGTATCCTTTTTTCTTTTGTCACTGAATGTTGTACACATATGATCCATGGATGCTAAAAGTTTACATCAAATATTGTCACAGCGTCACTTTATTTGAGTGGCCCAATTAGGTAAACGCATTAGAGTTTCCTGTCAGATTATCATCTTAATTGCATATTAAACTGTAATGAGAACTGTGTATCCAGCAGAGACTTGGAGACTTTCTGCAAATAGAAATACATTTCATTTTCAAGTTGGGGATTTTAGAGGAGTTGAATATTTTATTTAAAAAAAATGATGAGAAACCTTCTAAGACAGCACTCATATCCTCAAACAGATCACAATTTACATTGCTAACAGTATTTTGTTCAAGGAAACACAATTAAAAAATGACAAAATGTCCCATAGATAATTTTTTTAATGTCCGTATTCTTTTGCATATTATCTTCACAAACATCTGTCTTATTGCCTGAGTTTGCTGAAACAATGATAGATTGCATAGAGTTGACCCCTGTCACATGCATACCTTCAGTGGATTCATGGTTTAAGTAAATCAAAACAATTTCAGAAACCCAAGGCCACAAAATACAAAAGCCCTCTTCATTACATTTGTGTTTCACATGGATTGCGTCGTCGTCTGTTGGGGCCATACAATGTCCAGCGCTGCTCAGGGTATTAACTAAAATTCAATTCATAATGAGAAACAAAATCGAGGAAAATGAATCAGAATCAATGCAATCAATATTAGCTCTGTCCATCAGCCAACCCGACCTGGGACTGGAAAACACCTATGAGTTCTTATATGACCAGATTGATGTCACCATGTACAAAAGGCAGATCCTGAATCCTGACTCCAGAATATGATGCCCTGACGTTTCAGTCGTTTGCACCCAAGCCTGTATTGCATGAGTAGAGGAAGGTCACAGAGGCAATATCGTAATCGTAATGCAGACTTTAGGCCTATTTGTCGTTGGAACAAACACGAGCATTATTGCCCATCGATCATTTGTGCAAATGTCATTTCAAAGTCCCCGCTAGCCGAACTCAGAATTGAAGACAGATCAGGAAAAAGACAAACAAATAAAAATGCTTTAGTTAACACTGGGCTGTGTGTGTGACCTACTACAGTTCAGGGGGTTTTCACAGACACCACCAGAGTAGCCTACACAAACACCAACGGAAACAGAGTAAAACAGGTATTTGTCATAGTATTACCGCAAATTAATCTACAATCAGTCAAACAATCCGCAAATGTAAATGAAACGAACTTCTTAAAGTCCGTGAAATCAGATTGAAAGATAATGGCAAAATCCTGGTGAAGCAAATTTTGAAAGAAATGCTGACCTCTGGTGGCGAAATTAAAAACGTGCGGAGCTCCTCGAAAAGTGTTAAATGAAACCCCCAAATGCATTAGTGTTACGTATCAATGTGTGACCAGGAGGCAAATAAAAGCATATGCAAAAAGGGACCTAACACTGACATTCTCACATTTCATTTTTAAGGAACTATCATTTTGAAGTAGACACCAGTAAGAGTCGATGAGGAATACTGGACAGCCCGACGTTGAAGTGATTCGGCCCTTTCTGTCTTTTTTTTTTTTTTTTTTTGTGACGACAGCGCAAGAAGTTTTCGCTTGTAGTAGTGCAGCTTCTAAGACCGGAGTTTTATCCTTCAAAGAGTGTGGAGGTGTTTATTAGGGTTTATTATGTCTAAGCAATCTCTTTACTCTTGTATTTTTCATCAAGAGCTGGATCTGATAATCAAGTTTACCTGCCTTGATTCTATAAAACCTGGGCGCTTCACGTTATTCCACAATGAATGACTCTCCAACTTACTATGATGAAAAACTGTGCAGGAAGGCTTCCAGACTGGGTCATATAGAGTCTCAGGCAGTGAACAGTGACTTTAAAACGGCAGATATTTGTCAAAATGGATGTGGACTTTTGTTTTACGCGAACAAGGAAAACCACTGCTGTCTCAACGCACTCAGAGCGCAAACTAAAGAACTGAGGGCGCGTGCAGCGACTCTTCAAGACGCGACCCGTGGGCAAGCACTGGAGAGTGGAGCGCGAGAGCAAAAACTTCTGAGGCAACTTTCAGGTCTGCAGAGTCAGGCGCAGGTCGATGCGCAAAAGTACCAGGAGAAACTAAGTCAATACATGCTTCACGTCAGCGCCATAGAACAACAAATCGGTGCACGCGGCAAGGTAAGGTACCTCGTCTCCGCAGTGTTGCGAACAAGCTTTTGACAGTCGGGTGGCATGATCGTAGTATTCTTTTAGTCGGCAACACCAGTTCAGGAACTGAACTTGGCCATCCCATTGTGGTCGAGTCATTGTGCCAACCCACATTGAGACATACGGCAGCGGTCGACAACAGTACAGTATTTGGAAGTCAACCCATTGAGAAGTATTCATAGATTTATTCAGCAACGCTACTTTTGCTGAACACTTTCTTATTTTATCATTAAAACTGCATATTTGAACATTTTGTCATGCAGAATGGAGACCAACAACTATTAAAAGTGACTCTCCACAGAGAAAACAACGTATTGGGATTTAAAATCATGGGAGGAGAATTTGATCAGGTAAAACTTGTTCTTTGCTTAAAAATATCAGATAAGTAAATCACTCTCCTTCCATTGTCACATTTTTGTGCCACACTAAGTTTTGATTCTTAGGCTCCTGTTTTTCCTGTTTCATAAAAATAAATAGTGAATTATAGTCTACGTATTTTCTTTAAATCTCCTGAAATAAGCTTGGTGTACTAAAATATATGTTCAAACCGTTGACTATTAGTATATATGTTTCACTTGATACTTCTCTGTGCTTCTGAGGTAAAAGCGGCTTTGGAGTTTTATCAAGCTACAGCAATGTTTGTGACAGTTTATTGCCTTGTTTTATGCAGGGGGATGCAGAGGTTCCTGGTATCTATGTGTCACATGTGACCAAGAAAGGTCCAGCTGACAGGGTGGATGGACTGCAGGTTCAGGACAGGCTTTTGGAGGTGAGTCTGACTAGGACATGTTTTAAAACTCATTGCCCTGCCTTTGTGTTTTGGTAAGTGAATTTTTGGAGTGCATCAATAAAGGGTTCACAAATTGTTTCCTCTCTAGGTAATGAGGTTTAGATATCATCATTGTATTTTACATTTGTTTAAAAATCTACCCTTGGTTTTTAATTATAGTTTATGTCTTGGTTTAGATTCACAGTCTGCTTATCTAGCATACTTTCTTACTGATAGTTTCTCTCAAATTTCACATGCTCAGTTACCCACGAACTCATGTAAGTCTTTGCCTCAAATGGACTCCACCTCTGTGAAGGTGAGTTAGGCTAGCACATTTTGTTATCTCATTCATGTGAAACCAGCCACTGCATCTTTTCACACAATGAGCCACTAAGCACATGTTTAGTGCAGAGTGATACTGGCTTAATGATACATAAAACTACCCAGGCACCTGACATTAGTGACCATCAGCAAGCAGTTAGAGAAAGACGAACTTTAGCTGACAGAGAAGAACCTTAGTTGGCACACCATCCTCTGTGGTAATAGTACATATTAGAGGAATCTTGGCTTACAAATTGTTGTCAGTCTGATCCACTTTTTCCACCTTTTTTTCTTTCTTTCTTTTTTTTTTTTACTTTGCTCCTATGTTACAGTTTTTTAGCCTGCTGTACCTCCGTAGTTATGTGTGGATTTTGCCCGTGAGAATGACAGTGAGGACCAAACTGAAAAATATTGATTGGTTGCTCACAGATTGCTCGAGACAGGTGTAATATCTGAGATGAGTTTGTAACACACTACACCTGTGTATGTGCTGTATTGCTGAGTGAAAGCTGAGCCCTATAACTCAGTGATCAATGACACTTCAGATCACAGGGTCATGCGACATTTTGACCCTTTCGGACTGCATGGCACCTGAAACTTATGAAAAGCTCTTTCGGATATGGGTGAGTCTATGGTGTGGATTTTTTTTTTTTTGTTCCTGCTTGATGGGAAACTCTGAGCCTGTGTGTGTGTGTGTGTGTGTGTGTGTGTGTGTGTGTGTGAGGTCAGACGTTACCCCTGAGGCCTCTTTCACCTGTCACACTGACCTTTCACATTCCCCTCTCCCTCACACAGGATCCATTCTCATCATCGTGAACACATTTCCTCAGCATATTATGCAAGTTTTAAAAAGTGAACAGGCAGTCTCCCAAACTTGAACCTTGTTCTTAACCAACATTTAAATCTTTCTCACAGCAGACCACATGCATTACACAATTAACTGAAGTGTTTTCAGCTGCCTCCTGTTCGATGGTTAAACTTGATTTAGATAACATCTGCATTGATCTGTTTATTTACCCTGGTGTCTAGTCTCATTTCTTTGCTAACTATGGATTTTTTATTTAGGTGAGTGGACAAAACCAGAGTTTATACTTATTGACATTCCCAGCTGCAGTGTATTATTTTGCGAGTGAGAGAGGCAGACTTTAATTGTAAATGGCCATGTTAAATGGTTTTAAATACCCTCAGCATGCCAACAGACTACCCAAGACTGCAAATCAATGAATTGAGGAAGTTGTTTACACTATGCTGCTAATACTCTGATGGCTTTTATCTCACCCTTGTTGATGATTCCAATTTACCTCAAATTACTGTTCTCTCAACAGTTCTTGTTCAATAAATAGGTTTGTCAATTGTGGAGCTGTTTGTAAGTTTTGTTTGCATTCAGCTAAAGAGCACTGGAATTAAGCTCACAGCCTTTGTATTGCTTCAGTTATTTTAACAACCACTACTCATATCTTGAATGCATCTTGAACCCTCATTGTTCAACAGGATATTAGAAATAAATAATAGGCAGAAATTAAGAAACAAACCCTCATTTGTACATATACCATCACCCAGAACATTTTAATCTAGAGTACAGTCTATTACAACCAAATCCATTGTTTCAATTTAAGAAGTTGAATGAGTGTGTATATGTGTGTGTATGTGTTTGTGCATTTGGAAGAAAGAGAGAGAAACACACAAACACACACACCCACACACACACACACACACACACATGCATTGCTAAACAAATACCACAAATAATCCAGTTGTTCACAATCAAGTTAAAAGTTTTAATTTGACTGTGACTTGTAAATACCATCGCTATACTCTGTGTTTATTCATGCAGTGGTTGGTACAATGGACATACGTGTCAACTTTGTCAAGACTTCAGTTTATGTAACTCAATAATAGAACACCCTGGGGAACCCATAAAAACCTGAAAATACAATTGTCCTCCTCTCTCCTGAGATTCTATAGCAGTGGCAGTCTACTACTTTTCCCACTGTTATCTGTGCCCGGAGGTAGGGAGTAAGGTCCTGAAGCAGTAACATTATAAAACACAATCTGAGACACAAAGGGAAAAGCAGATCTACCTTGTTTTGTGTCCTACTGAAACGATGGCAGGAATAGATTGCATCATGCTTACACTGCTCCAAGAGAAAAGAGAGATTTATGACCTGTGTTGTCTTGTGGGCAGTTTTGATATTTGAGGGTAAAGGCTAGATTCAGAATAACAGATGATTGCAGATAAAAGCAGAGGGCATTTTTCTTTGGCAACGTCCATGTAATGTCTGTCGTTTTCAGTGTTAAAACTGCAGGAAAAACAGATGTGTTATCAAAGTTTTTCATTTGTTTCACCAGTATCTTCTGCCTCTTCTTATTGTTCTTGCAGTCTTCTGGACATTTTTCTGTTCATTTCACTTAACTAATGGGTTTTAACATAATGAACTTATTAGAAGTCTTTACTGAACTTACCAACATTGTACCCTCTGGTAAGAGAGGCTTTTAGAGGGAAATACTAATTTTAGAAAATTACAGTTTAATAAATCATGAATGCCTCTATTGTTGAAATTTGTGCTTTTCCTATTCAGCAAGTGCATGCAAATATTCCAAAGCTAAAACCAAATTGTGGAGTGAGGGGTGTGTGTGTGTGTGTGTGTGTGTGTGTGTGGGATAGATGGGTGGTTTCTAGAATGGATATGCGCTGTTACAGAGTGCAGTGACCTGCAGTGAACACACAGCCTGTTTATTCAAGAGTCCACCCAGTCTGCTATTTCCTGTGCCCTGTCTGCTTTGTACGATCCATGCTGTTAAAGTATATTTAGACTCACAAGATTCATGGTGTTGTTCTTTAGATTACAAGATGCACTAGGTGATCATGACGGGTCAACAGAAGTAACTTGAGATATGGTTGTTCTGAATGGCTTTCCTCACAGGTTATTCGTCAAACAAGTCCGAATGAGCCAAGGGCTAACGTGACTCATTTGTCTCTCTCCGTGCTCACAGCTTTACTAAAGCTTTACTGTAATAAAACATTAAAAACAAATTAGTAAATCCAGCACTAAATGTTAATTTCTTCCACTAAAGCCAGTTTTTGATGACAGCTCACTCAATTAGTCTAACCAAAAACCATACATCTTAGCTGTTCTTGGGAAGTGTGTCTGTGTGACTATAAAAGTAGAAACTCTTTCAGCTGTTCAGAGGGAGTTTGCGAACATCAAAAGCACAGAGTGAAATGCAGAAATATCATCTCCACTTCATTTAGTCAGTTCATCATTTTAGATGGCCAGTTTATGTGACGGTTCATGAAAGCATAAATGACATAGTGATGAGAGAGGTTAAGCCTTCATGAGCAAAAGCTGGAATGCTTTATTTTGGTATTTATGTGTGTTCAGTGGCCATCTGTCCTCTGTGTGCACAGGAATCTGACAGTAAAAGCAGTAGCTGTAGAGCCGAAAGCTGCTTCGTACGCAGACAGTGAATAATGGCAGCTTTGTGTGTTTTGGTGGTTGGGATCAGAGGTTTGGAATTTATAGGGCAAACGCAATGACATATTAGTATCTGTTATCTTAAGTGTGCGCAGGTCCATTGTAACAGTAATCATAAATCAGAAAGATACGGTTGACCCTGGGTTTGTGGCCATGTCGTTTTCATGGACATTTTGGTGTAACAGATTGCAGTCTGAACTTTTTCATATTTCTTTCTTTCTTTCTTTCTTTCTTTCTTTCTTTCTTTCTTTCTTTCTTTCTTTCTTTCTTTCTTTCTTTCTTTCTTTCTTTCTTTCTTTCTTTCTTTCTTCTTCTTCTTCTTCTTTTTTTTTTAATAAAAGGTTACTGTATTGAAGTTTGGGAGGTCTAACATTATATGAAGGGTCAGTTAAAGCGAATTTGATGGTACTTTTAAAGTGATTGTATATTCCCCCATTCCCTGCCTGAGACTGGATCTTAGCCAGACCCATTAAGACCCTTTGAGTGTGTCTGAGTAGTGTATCACATATTGCTCCAGATGTATCTCTCTCACTGTTTCTCCTGGGTAACCTGCTGATGACTCAAAAGCCTGGTTCTCGGGTGTGGTGAGGCAGTGCTGCTGACCAAGGCCATTCATCATCAAGCATAGACACAGCAGGACAGTCTCATTCAACTTGGACCCTAAAATTAATGATGTCTCTCCCTCACAAACTCCAGCTAACATAGTCAGACACAATCAAGCACCAGCCCAGGAATATACAGCAGAACAATTAGATTACCTGGAAATTCAGTCCATATAGGCTCAGTGATAGGTTATGACTGGCAATCCAGAGGGATCTGTTTTGTTTCTGAGAGAAAGAGGAGGCTTCTTAGAGGGAACACTCAGGGTAAATGGGAGAATGCAGATGGAGTGAAATAAACTGTGAACAATTTCATGGACGTTTCAGATACACAGATCACAGATCACCAGCATTCTTCTCTCTTCAGTTTTACACTTTTACTTAGGCCAGAGAGACACAACAGAAATATCTTGCAGTGATGGTGAGGGTGAGAACCTGTCACACAGTAAATGCCAGCCTCACTTTAGTAAGGGTTGCAACTTCAGAGTCACGAAAAGACAGAATTTATGACTCACAAAGTCCTGGGGTTTCATTGCTCTTGTATGGGCTGTGATGTGGTTCCCATGGGTGGGACACCTGGCCAAACAGCTTTATATCCTGGTTCTACAATCCTAAAATAATAGATCCCATCAGTGCATAAGGTTAGGCCTTTACCTCAAGAAGACCTTCCAGTGGCTAGTGACTCATCAACTAAAACTACCCATACTCATACAAGGCTAGTGATCAACTGTTACTCTAGAATACTCTAGAATCTGCATTATACAGATAACTTGATGAGTGCAATTTTGCCCATGTCAGATAACCTTGTACTGTTCACTTGCGTTTGTCACATACTTTTACTGGTCAAACAGCTACCAAAGAGGTTTTAATTTCCCACTTGAATCTTGACTAATCCAGACTCCTTTTTGCTTGATCTTCAGCACAGAGACTACCTTTATTCATCAAAGCTCTTTCTTAACAGCTGAAAATCTCTCGCTAAACAAGCCAACATGTTGAAAGGGCAAACAAAGCCGCAGTGCTGGTGTCACACGGACAAAATGCTAACACAAGCTGTTTGTCTGGAAATGATTGATGGACCTCTATGTCTGGATTTATAGGATGAGCAATAGTGTTAGGCTGTAATACTGAATCATCAAAAGACAAAGTTCTTTAATGCCTTTTGGACATTCGAAGATTGTGTTTCAGTGCTACAGTGAATAGGGCCTCCAAGTTATGAGTCAGTATTTAGATCGATGATAACAACCATAAACAACAATAAACAAGGAAAATTATTGCTGTGAAAAAGGCACTGAAGGGTCCTTTTGGATATGTGGTCTGGACTGTATTTGACTTCAGACTATAATCAGCCTCACAATTTGTAATGCAGAATTTCATCTCAAAAAAGCTTTGATTGTTTACTGTATGGAGAAACAACACTGGAATATTAATCTGCTGATTTGTATACTATTTAAATCCATTTACCGGATTTCTGCCCCTGAAAGTCCTCTAATAGTATATCGTCTACCCTCTAATGAAAAACTACAGATCCCAACATGACACTGATCTCCCACTATTCCAGTCTATCAACAGACTCCCCAGTGTTCTGACTATGGAATTAAGTCATAATGATGTGAAGGCTGGCGTGACTTCTGAGGCTTAGTTTAGCTCACACAGTTCAGAACATGTGTAGGTGTTGAAGAGAGGGATAAAAATTCTGGAAATGTCAGGTGCTTATGGGTATTAAGGGAACTCTGGAACTCCACTGTACCCTTGCCAGCCGAGTGCAGACGTTCAGATATTACAAAAAGTCTCAAAATTGTACTCTTTGTTAATTGTGTTGTGTTGAGGGGAGCTTTCCTCACTGCAAAGCAGGGAGGGAAAAGTCAGTAATCAGAGCAAACAGGTTTAGTGATGTCTAGGCTTAAAAACAGGCTGTGAGATACCATGGTTCTGTGGCTCTATATGAGAGGTGAAGAAAGGGGCTGTTACAGTGATTCAGTTTTGGACACATGAGATTAAGAGGACTTTTTTAAAGGGATGATCCACTGTATTTGCCATTTATTGAGGCAGCTTTCATTAAGACATACAAAAGATAGTTATATTTGTGAACAGGAGCCAGCTGTGTCATAATACATCACATATATCACAGCCGTGTTAAGACATAATACCGAATGACAGCTGCCACATCAGGCTGACATATGTTGTCGTCGACATCTTATTTCAAAGACAAGACCAATTCTAAAACTTTTGCTACAGTGACATGAGAAATAAAACTTAAGAGGTCTTTAAAGATAAACAAAGAAAAAAAGTTTGACCTCAGTAATAGCAAACAAACACTAAATAGCCTTGGAGAAAATAAGAAGCATCAGTCTGAGGTATTTTCGTTGCTAACCGAGGAAGAGGCGCCTGATGAAATGTATGCTCTTTTTCATATCTGTGTGAGACATGAGAGAAAAGCCTGTGCCCTGTGAGGATTGTGCAGACTTGAGAAGATGAGCTCTATTCTGCTGGCTGTGATAAGAATATGAACAAGACACAACATGAAGCACTGTCTTTTGAATACATAGCTCTGTAATTGTGCTTTTGAAATACAGAATTTAGAATTTTAGACTGACAATAGAAATGTGGTCAAGGTAAGCATTTTAAATCACAAGTGTGTTAAGAAGTCTTTACTCTTGCAAAATGAGCTAGTACACGTTTTCCCTCACAGGACTAAGGTTGTGGCAGTATGTGAGTGTTTTCACATGAATGCTAAATTGCCTTAGTATTGTAATTTAATAGCGTTCCTCAGTCCAACTCCCCATCAGATCACTGGGTCTGCTTTGGTTTCAAATGCCCTGTTTCTATCCAAAGCCATGCAGCCCCTGTTCAATTACCAGTCAGAAAGTTGGTAGGAAGGACCTTGAGCAGAACAGTGGTTGTAACAGTGATATCTATCTCCTGGACAAAACACAGAGCTTTGTCATACTCTTATTGTTTAGTTATCCAAGGGTACACTAAGCATTTAAGAAATTTGAAGGAAACTGCTCAATATAATCTAATATAAAAGGTTAAGCAAAAATCTGTCACTGTTCCTGATTAATTTCAGCAAGGGCCTGAGTGTGGTTCCATTATTAAAACTGAATGCATACAACAATCATAGATGTTTCTAACACTGTATTTCTGCCAAATATGTTGGTCTGCTTTTGCCTGTGAAACTCCAGGACTACTCTTTTTAGTGGACCACAGTTAAAATATTTGGTACACAGCTGAGTTTGGATAGTTCTTTGCTCAAGCCAAAATGAATGTTGACTGTTGATAGGGGAAACACATCAGAAAAACCACTGCAACTGCACCAGGTGTGAAAGAACCCAAAAATGCACAGTTTGTTTGGAAGAAATGTTTCAGTATATATGGCCAGAGATGTTGTTGGCTCATGAGCAACATTCTGGGTCACTGCATGAGTTAGTTTTCATTATGTGTTTTTTTTTTGGGGGGGGGGGGGGGGGGGGGGGGGGGCTCGTGAAAGCATTCTAGACAAAAGCAAATGTCTCTTGAGACCTAAATGTTCAAAGAATCTCATAGAGAGGGAAAGAGCAAGATCCAGAGACAGAGAGAGAGAGAGAGAGAGAGAGAGAGAGAGAGAGAGAGAGAGAGAGAGAGAGAGAGAGAGAGAGAGAGAGAGGGTGTGTGTGTTATGGTACATTTGTACCCACATACTGTATGTACGCGCGTGCTAGTGTTTTCCCTCTGGGTGGCAGGCTTTGGCATTTCTTTGATTCATTTCCTGCTAATTTACCTCAAGTGCATGAAAGAGATCCAGATTAAGATCTGTGTTTTGCCTCACGTAAGACCACAGACTCTGTAATTACGCAAAGCAATCCAGCAGTGTAGACCCCACCATCCAACAGTGAGTCATCCTCACAAGGTCACAGTCTCTTTGTTCATAGCAGACACTTTTACTGCTCGAGCAATCTGACCACGTCAGCTATCAGGACGTGGCCACCCACCATCATTTTGGTTCAATGAGGTTCAACCCAAATAGTTCACTTGCAGGTGCATGCAAAAAATGTGTGATACTGGACAAGTAAAGATGTTTATACTTTTAAATTATACAGGCATTTCTAACATATAGCCTTTTCACACATGTCTTTAGTGTATTTCTTTTGCTGAATTTCAGAGAGGACCACAAATCGTCCTAGCACTGAAGCATTGGTACATACTGTATGACACGTCATGTTTTGGACAATGAAAAGCAAATCTAGTTTAAATCCACTCTCTCTGTTCATCTAATGCAGTAAGTGTGGTGAATAGGGCCATAAGCTCATAAATCGTCTATTCTTCTCTCAGTGCCACCCTTCTGTGCTATAACGTGAGCTGTCAATCACCTGGCGCTGTCAAAGAAGGCAGAGAGTTCTGGGATATAGATTCACACCGTGATGGATGATGGCAAAGCCTGTAGGGACAGCCAACAATACTTGATAGAGCCTTTTAAAAATATCTTTTCTATACACATATGCAGGGATGGTGAAGCGTCCTATATATTGTGCCCATCTCCTTTGTGGTCTCTTAAGCTTTAAAGTGTGCTTAAGAGCGAAGCATGTCACTCATTTATCGCCTCAGAGACCTCAAAACCTATCAGTGCTGCTGTGTGCACTGGAGTATGTTGGCTATTGCAACCATCATGCATTGAATTGTGTGAATCATTTTTTTTTGTCCTGTTGTCAGACAAGGGCCTGGTAACCAAGGTGACAGTCTGTGATATAAGTCTGGTTTCACATTGTAGGCCAGGCGTTATGACACGCGACAATCTGAAAGCAAACAGTGTGATAGGATCCTTTTTTTTTCTGTTTCATTGCATAAATGTGAAATATACTTTTATTTCAATGTTCTTTCTTTCTTTGTTTCTTTGTTTCTTTCTTTCTTTCTTTCTTTCTTTCTTTCATCATTTATTTGTTTGCTTGTTTCTTTCTGTTTTTAGTGAACGCATAAGTACATACAGGTATGTCTGAGCCTGGAACTCTGTCAAATCGATGACTGTGTACTGTTTGAATTTCACCAGTGGGTGGCACTGTAAATCTTCAAAATGACTAAATCCTCTCTGAGAACATTTTCACTGATGCGAGTCATGTGGCTGGATTTCTTTCTCTTTGTAGATGTGGAAGCCGTGGAAGGTTTCCATAACTTATCAGTTTTTTATAAATGTAAATTTTTTAGCTACTTTAGAGTATTGTATTACAAATTCAAACAAACTGCCCTAATTGTTAGTTTTCCAAAACAGTTTGCTTCATTTTTTGGGGGAAGACTCTGTTCTAATTATTGTTTGTAAAAAAGAAACACATTATGAAAGAGAAACACAAGTACAACTGTGATTAGTCTTTTTCCTTTGAGTCAGATTCTTTGTGTAAAGCTGGCAACACAAGCAAAGATCACGAGTAAATCATGGTGATTATCTTTAATTAGGCATACGTTAAATAGAACAATTCCTTTGCTGCTGTTCAATGGGATGCCAGTAAGGCAGCTGTACTGGTCAAAGCTGCCAATTTGTAATGCCATTGGAGAGGAACACACTCTGTGATTTTTCATCTCCAGCTGTTATAACAGCTAGCCCAAGACATCCAACTACTTTCTTTGCATCTGCCCCTATTCTTGTTCACACTGGAAGCAAATCTATATTGAGTTCAACTTCTTGTGAGTTCTCATTTAACTATCATGATGTTTGTGTTTTGTGACGCGCTAGGCCTGTCTTGGAATTACGTAAGACCTTATGCACCTTACCAAGCTTTAGTGAATTTTAACACATGAAAGGGTCTTTATGCATCTGAAGAAAACGTAGGTGTGTATTTCAGGATGCGCTGCGTGGGTCCGTGTAGTTGACATGCTGGAAGGAGAGTACTCTCAGACTTCAAAGCTGATCACAGAACCTCTGTGTTTTTCTAAAGGATCGGAACTATTTGCAGTCACAAGCTTCCCTCAGCCTCTCTCTTAGGTTGGACAGAAAGTCCTAGTGAAGAGCAGTGTTTTCCTTATAGTCTGTGGAAGCCATTGATCTGAATTCTCATGCCCTGGTCCACTACAGATTCTCCCTACCAACCTATCAAGAAAAGGACTATAAGGTAATCAGTGGAATGAAACAAATTAGAGGTGAATTGGATAAAAATGGGAACCAGAATAGTTACCCTGCAAAATATAGTCGTCAGACATTATTGGCTGCAGATCTGAGTCTGTTATAAAAACATTCATACTGTCCAAGGAGAAAACAATGTTTGGAGAAAGAGATCCTCTTGTACTTTTATGACAAAAAGGATAACAAGTTCAGGGCCTTGCACGGCCAGTTTTTGCACTGACCACTTTAGACTCTGTTGTCTTTAATATACATTTCGGTCAAGATCGATAATATGCCGGTCTGGGCTCACTGGGTTTGCTGAAACAATGTTCTCAGTGTATTCTCGTATTTATTCTAGTCCAGCTCTAACACACCTGCTTCGGCTTGCCAAGGCCTTGATGAATAGCTAATGAGCTGAATCAGGTGTTTTAGTGTTGGACTGAAACAAAAATGTTCAGCCTTTCTTATTACTGGAGTAGAGTAATTATTTTCTGTCCCTTCTGTTAAGCTGTGTGAAAAATGCTATGTTAGTGACTATTAATCAAATTAAACCTGTTCTCTGGGAATTGTTCCCCCCATTTTTATATTGTCATTGATTCCATTTTAATTGACAGTCCTCAGTTTGTTTCCATCAGAGAGGATGATAATTAATGTTGGGGATAATTCATGTGATTGTCTCATCTCTTCTCAGGAAATGACTTTTGCGCTGCATTCTGAAGTTAATCGATAGATGTGGAATGCTCCCTCTGCAGATTACTGATGAGCAGCTGATCTGTCAAGCTCAAGTCTATGTGTGTGTGTGTGTGTGTGTCTGCGTGTGTGTTTGTATGTGCGTCTGCTTGTGTATAGCTGCCATAATGATGCTCCCCAATGCTGTTTATGGTAATGATGTGTAGCTGTGTGTCACGGTATCTAAGGGAAACGTAATAAGGGCAGAAAGAGTATGGTTAATAAGATATTTGGAAATATGGAACTATCAAGGTGTGAGCTTACCCTGGGACATTTTTCATGAAAATATATGTTTTTGACATTAAAATATACGACGGTGTGTTTATTGTCTAATTTGAAGAATCTTTTTCTCTGTGGATCTCCCTAGAGCTGCTTGACATCATGTTCTATGCTCATGTTTCACACAGATGCATCTGTTTGTAAACATAAAATTTCCACACTTCTGTATAATTTAGTTGTGTTATGATGGTAAATTGGTGTATCTGATGAATAATACAGAGTACTCAGAGTCAGATGAACATGTGGGCCATAAAGGCATCTCCTCGCAGGCCCTCAAGGAGATGTGGAGAGACTGGTGCATTAGTGATGGTGATCAGCTATAAATTGTGTCTCTGTGTGTGTGTGTGTGTGTGTGTGTGTGTGTCTGTTTGACTGTGTGTGGTGTATGAGCAAGTGTGTGTGTGTGTGGGGGGGGGGGGGGGTGTATGTTCAGGTGTGTGAGTCTCAGAGGTTTGATCCCATGGGGGTTTAAAAGGAGGGTAGGCACCATACGGAGGAGTTGGGCTCCTGGAAACACAGACCAACACACTTCTCCAGGGTTTCCTTTAAGCACCTTAAATGGACCCAGATAACAAGTGGTAGTATATCTCAGAGACCTCAGAGCCAGAAGTCTCCTACTGTTTTACGGTCAGGAGGTGTCAGACGGTGTCGTAATTGGCAGTTCTACAGGGATTTTATGATCCTGTTGATATGGTGAAGAATCCTCATCTAAAATGTGCATCTGAGGGTCTGTGTGGTTAGTAATAGCAGAGGATGTGTAGTTTCATGGATCTTTTCCTGATTATTCAGTCTTCACGAATGTGTCATGGGTACAGCTGAAGTGCTTTCACGCTCTGGCCCCTGACTTCACTCTTGCAGGCTCACAGGCTGAGTGTATTAGAGAAAGCCATTCTTCTGATAGATGGATACTCTCTCCCAACAGTTTTGCTCCACTGTCAGCATCTTCATTCGTAGACACTGTTTCTCTGATATATGTTGTGATATACTGTTGAGGCTAGGCGGCTTTCTCTTAGCTGATATTGAATTTGGTATTCTCTTTGTGTTTGTTAATATGAGGTTATATGAAGTTTACTGTATATTTTGTGTATTTTATGAGCACATTTTAGCAATTAATCTGACAGTAGGATGCTGATTTTGCACTGCCTGGATCTTAATTGGTTTTTAATTTGCAAATAAATATGAAGATTGATGAAAATCATCAGTGTTGTTTGGAAGAAAAGACTAGCACAGTTGTGTTTAGTAGTACATTATGTTATGGCCTTATGTGATTTGCATATGAACAATTAACACAGATATATAACCTTGTTTTGCTGGAATTTGTGTAGTAGTTAACTGAGCTCAGAAGTGTGACATTGTAATTGAATCTGTTTTGCCTCTGTTTAAAAGTGACCCATTTAATGAGCAATCATCTCTCTCTCTCTCCCTCTCTGTTTTTTTTTCATCTTCTCTGTCTATGTCAGTGTTCTCTCTGTAAGTTAATGGTGGGAAGCTCTAATCATTTCATGTTTCATGCTCTGATTATTCTTTATCCTGTACCCAGAGCAGACTGAAAATTTGAAGAATCGCATATCTCTGTGTTGTTAAGTAAAGATGGAGGAGGTTTGAAAAGAAGATTTGCACTCTCTTAGTCCTGTCACTCTTTTTTGCACTAATTCTGTGTGATTAAGTATATCTTTTTTAAAATAGTTTTGTACTGTTTTTAACAAGCTAACAGAGGCGTGTGCAGTTTGGGCCTTACTGATACTGTTTAAATAATTTAAAATCCTATTCACTGCTGGCCCAGTGGGATAAAGTGAGTTGGCTTTTACACATTGGGTAATACTAGGGAGGTCCCATCTCCTCCCACCAGAATGTGCTTGATCTCAGAGCTGCTATGTATCACAGGGGGATTCTGGGGACTGTCTCTCCCGGCAGGTGACAGCAAGCAGCAGCCAAGAGCTCCACAGGTAGCTGTCTGGCAGCTAAGGGGGAAAGAGATGGGGGTAGTGGAGAAGATGAAACGCTCAAAAATCATAGTCTCTGTTGTGTTTTCAGTGTCATAAAATACAAGAGTCTTATGTTCCCCAGTTTGGTTTCACAGTAAAGCAGCTTGCATGTTCACTTAAACCTCTTTGTGGAGATCTCTCTCTATGTATGTGTGTGTGTGTGTGTGTGTGTGTGTGTGTGTGTGTGTGTGTGTGTGTGTGTGTGTGTGTGTGTGTAGGTACACGTATTTGTTCTGGCACACATAATTGAGAAAACTTCTTGGGGCCCTATAAGTTCTGTTGTATGGAGTTCAAAGCCTTGGTGAAGATTTCTGTGACAATGGCACGTTGACTTTTCAGCTTCAGCCACACATTAGCAAGCAGGAGACAGGAGTAGGAAGCGAGCTGGAAAACAGGTAGGCCTACAGGTGCAGATAAATTATTAACAGCAGGCCTACACTAAAATATTTTTTATGTATTTACCCTTGTTAATTCAAAACCGCCTAAGCGATGGTTGGGTTGGGCCATCAGTGATGATTTATTTTTTAATGGCAAGAAAAAAATGCCGTTTACCATTGTAGCTATTAAACATACAACTTTCAAGCAGATGAAAAGGACCATAGAAATGCCTGGCTTACTGTTGTTAGCTAGGTCGTTTTGAAGCCATATTTTTTAATGTAATGTTACACAACCAATACCCCATATAGCTTACTCAAGTAACAGCCTAGTATCCCATAAACTAGTCAGCTAGCGCTCTCCCTCCACACACCCTAGCACTGCTAGTAGGTAATGTTAGGTAGGTACTTGTGCCAGGAGCAAGCATGCTAACTTAGGACATCCATGTTATGAAGCTATCTAGTATTTTAAGTTTATTTGGTTCATTATCTTAAAGCCAACCAGGTGTGACCCTACAATACAACACTTACATTCTTGACCAAAGAATGATCGAATGTCTTGGACCATCCATGATCTAACGTATTAACCTGTAGATGTGTTTGGAATGACGGGAGACGCGAGGGATGGGATTCACATTGGGGGGGGTTGGTGGTGGCTTGGAGGGGAGGGATCTGACAACATCCCCCCCCCGCCTCCCCTTTTTCCAATGCCCTTGACTCTGACAGATGATCTGACTAAATGCGTATGTCTTAGGGACAATAAATGTGTTGAAAAGCATTTGAGGAACAAATTGTAGTATGATCATTGCTTTGTTTTGAGAATACCCTTTTGTGGAAATAGGATTTTTTTTTTCTTGTCATTTGTTTTGCACATGTTCTCTCCATAGCTCATACCATTACTCCAAATGAAACAGAGTCTGTGTAAATTGTAATAGGCCTATATGTAGGTACACAATTGAGGCAAAGCTGCTGTCTTTTCAGTCTATCACTCTCTCATTCTTTAATTCTATTTTTTTCATTATCTTCATCAAAACACATTTGCTTGTTCTGCATTGTTGGCAACTTAGCCAATATTTTCTATTTAAAATAAAGTAGCAATTTGACCAGTGTTGATATTTTCCCAAAACACAGTTACTATTATTGTATTTCTTTCTCACTGAAGGGAGCTTTTGTCAAGCCCAGTGTGTCGTCAGCCATTCTGAAGGCCTCCCTTTATGACTGCCACGTTATAAAAGCTTCCTACGCAGGCTTTCATTAGAGGTCATAAACTACAGCGCAGTCAGCAAAAGTTTGGTCATTAAGAGACATTTAAATGTAATTATTTATTGATAGCTCTTATGATTTACTCTCCTGGCTGCACTCATCTGAATTTTATGTCTTATGCCTGCACTGTGAGATAGTAGTCATGGGTTAACAATCGTTTAAAGACCACAGTGTTTGAGAGACTGGCATAAATTAGCATCTGTTCCTCACAACGCATGCGAGAGGGGAGTGGGGTGGTCGCACATGGCTGTTGTTCAGAGGAAAAATACAGTAAGAACTAATGCAAGTTCAGATGCATGTTGAGTTTTTGAAATGTTTCAAATACCAAAATATTTTGAACTTCGATTTTAAAATCTCTTGAATTGTGATTTGCTTGTTTGTTTTCTTCAATGTCTAATTTTACAATAAATGACTAAATATCTACAAAGGTTTTGGGAAAAAATAATAAAACAAACAAACAAACAAACAAACAAACCCTAAAAACTTGCTTCTGAATAAATTGTGATGGATTTGAGGAAAATGGTGCATTTTAGTTACTGTTGACCTGGTCATTGTTCATACAATGGAGGGGAGGAAAAAATCATTTAAATCAATACATCTCAAGCCTTCTGAGAGACAAATAAATCTATAGGAAACAATGGCAGTCAATGCTAAAATCTTCTACAGTCAATAACTAAATTGTTCACCTGAAGAGCTCTCTGTTGGTCTAAATATGTAGTATTTTTGCTTTACAAGCCTGTGTCCCAGAGAGCAAACAGATTCATCCATTTTACGAGGTGTCCTTTCTTAATCGCATAATTTAAGACCCTGTAATTAAATTTAGATGGAACAAACCACACTTTATGAAATTGCTAGCACTTACCATTAATATGTGATTTCATGAGAATAGCAACATTTTACTGACCGTTTTACATGTACATTCTCATCACTGACATTTAGTCAGACAGTTGAAGATGAAGCTGGTGGGGTGATGCTTTTTATGAAAGACATTTTTGTGTTTTTATGGTTTTGTTTATAGGGATATAAAGAATCGCTGAAATATGTCATGATGAATGTAATGCCAAGGCTAAGGTGTTGGAAATTGAATCATTAGGAGATTGTTGACCCAACAGTATTTTCTTGCCAGCAGATTTTATGGACAATGCCGTATACATGAATTACAGCAGTCATGGATGATTCCGACCGTGAGTGTTTTTCTTAATGTAGGAGCTGTTTCTAAAACTTATGTGTTCACAGTTCTGTTACATGATATTTTGCAGAACTTAGAAGGATAAATAAAACAACTGTAACAACATTTTTGGCTATGGCTTTTATGGCTCGTACCACCTAGTTATTTTTGTCGGTTTGAGTTAGAGAACCAAGCAGCAAGCCTTACAGGCAGGATCATTCATTTCTGGCTGTAATAGATGAATTGTATTGGATATAGACAATTTACTGAACTCTGCTTGTAGCTCTTGGATCATTTCTTTAGAACATAGTCTCACAGGACCAATGCTTGTTGTGTAGAGCATTCTGTCTCCTTGGATACATTATCTCTGTACCTCTGGAATTCCTTCATTCAATAAGGGATCTTTACACAGATCTTTACACGACAAAATACACTTCCTGTATTTGGGCTGTAAATCAGTAAAAGTCCTCCCAAAAGGATATTTCCATGAAGTTTCCTGAGAGTAATGCATATGATCACATATCTTTTTTTTTCTATGCCTGAAAATTAAACCAGTTTACTGACCATGTTTACAAGCTGTTTATGACTGTGTACCATTTAAAAATCCCACATCTTTACAGTTCTCTCCCATAATATGAATTGTGAATTCAACTGTCAGTCAGTATGATCAAAAGTAATTGCCCCCCAAAACAGACAGGCTTACTGTCTTAAAATTCTAAGGATGCCACATAGTGGGTAAAACCAAGTGGCCTAATGACCATAGGTAAGATGTCACATTGGTAAAATGACCATAGTGGATTACCCAGTTGAATTTTGATGGACATTTGACATAATTACTTTTAGCTTTAGCTTTAATGATATGCTGGAAAAAAAGAAGCAGACTCTCATGGTAATACCTCTTGATCCATTTTTAAAGTCAATATTTCTCCCATAGCTTTACATTCCCACATGCTGTACAGCTATGTGTAGGTGATTGCTGGTGCATATGATTCAGTTCTTCACTTATCAGGGCGTGGCCTTGCAAAAGCATGTTAATCCTTTTGTAATACTTCACACACAGAGTTTTTATCTCCACCAAGTATGGGGTTAATGTTCTCAGAGATGAGACTTCTACCAGATGCTGTTGAGTCATGTGACCACAAACAAAACCTGCATTAAATTACCATTAGATACACAAGTCCTGCACATGGTGCTTCAGATGATTATTTCAGAGAGAGGGATGGCAAGTGAATATACTTTGTTACTCTAAGCCATTGTTTTTTTATTTATTTTTATTTTTATTTTATCCTGTAGAAGCCAATTGAATGTGTGTGAGAGTCAACACCAAAGGCTGTTGTGGTAAGCTAACTGATGTGAATGTACACAAACAGGTGCAAGACCCTGTTTATTCTTGCATCTAGTTCACTTTTAGAAATCTTCTACTTTTAGAAACTTGAGTTCATTTAAAGCCTGATACTTCAAGACTTTTACTCAGGTTATTTTTTTAATGAGTGACTTGCACTTTTGTTGGAGACATTCTTTTATGCTTGTATCTTTACCTTAATTCAAGTACAATATCTGAATATTTCTACCACCCCTCTTCGGAGAGGATGATAAGCAGAGGCCTCACTTCATGTATCTCCTTAATGGAAAATAAGCCTGTGAAATGACCCACTCTAAACCCGAGGGAAAGAGTAAGGTGAAGGTGGAGAACAGTCACACTGCACTAGAGATAAAAGGATAGGTTCTCCATCACCCTCTCCACACTGTCTCTTAATTATTTGGACATTCATTCTCTTACGTGGGTACGCCGTGTTCAGCTATGCCATCTGCTCTAGTTTTCGTCAAGCACACACACTCTCACCGTGAAAAACACGAGAGTGTCTGAGCCGTGGCAGGAGAGCAGGCAACACAGCGTTGAGATATAATATGAATACTTGATTGAAGAACATGAAGGATGAAGCGGTTGTTCGGGTTTTCTTAACCAAAGATTACACCACCTAACATGCTTTGCAGCAGCGTTTGCTCTATGGGGGTAAAAAAAAACAGCTCTTCTATGAAGAGCCTGGAGTGAAAGGTGTTGTACAGAGTAGCGGGGCAGACGTCCATTGTATGTCACCGCTGCACAGGGAGGCAATGGGCTGTCCTTATCAAGGTTAAAAAAGCAATCAAATAAATCAAAACACTATCTATCCATAAAAGGGGACACCTCCCATTTGCGGACCCCTCATTTTTCATAAGACTCATATACCATACAAGCGCTGCGTTTCACCGAAGGCTACTAGCACAGTTCACGTGACACACCAGATATATTTATATAGCAAATATGGCTGTTGTGAATCGATGGGTCCAAAGCTGATTACAGCAAGTGCAATGCGATTGCCTTGCCTTGGGTTGATAATGGTGGAAGAGGGCAGCTTTTTTAAAGTACACACCATCAATCAAAGCTAGGACCGTATGTCGGTTCCCGCCTTTTCTGATGACACTCGAGAATGATGGATGGCTCCGCCATTGATGTGAAAATGTCTGACGTCGTCCAGGAGCCAACTAAAAAAGTGAAATAAGTAACTGGTTCCATGGGAGTTCAGCTGAGTGCTCACACAAACTACTTAATAAGTTGTCAAATCTCCCACCCTAATCTTCAGTGTTTGCCACTTCATAAAGTTGCAGTTAATTCCATCTTATAGAACAGGATATGAGGTTTAATTTTGTAATTATATTACTGATTGTTTTGAATGGATGTTTATCGCTTCATGAATTCGATATCACTTGCTTGCAAACTTGACTCAGTTAATACTGGAACTGCTAAGCTGATGTCTGGCAATAGAGTTGATTTTGTATCAGGCTACATTCTTGTATCTCCATGACTTTTCCTAAGTTTTTATGTTTCTGTTTTAGATGCCTACCTTAATTTCAATTAAAAATCACAGTAGAACAAAAATGATATAAAGATGCTTTTCATACTCATTATCCCCTATTACTGCCAATTGTATTAGTGCGCCAATTGACCTTAGTACCCAAGCATGAATTGCTCTCTTTCTCTCCTCCACACTCTTCAGCATTAGCTATTCAGGGGCAAATTGTTCTCTCTCTCCTATTATTTCACACATTTAAACAGTGAATTGTATATCATTACTGTTATAACTGTGAAGAGTACATTGGAGGAGGTCAAATAATTTTATAATGAAAATGAAACCAGAAATATTCTTAGGTTGCTCCAGTTAAACCAGGAAAGGGTTAGGTGGGCAAATGCAATCAGCATAAGACCCACGAAAGCTGTGCATAATAGATTTGTTTGTGGACCTGGCACACACAAATCTCTGAGGGTGCGTGCTGACTGCTTGGGCAGATTTAGGGCGTAAGAAGAAGTTGAACAGGAACAAATTCCCAAAAGCATACGAAAATCACATTCACCACTATTTAGTGACTATTATACATTTATGAATTGCAGAACTGATTAATATTTGCTCTTTTTCCTGTATGTACTTATTTGTTATTTACTTCTTTAAGGTAGCTTGCCATGCTATTAGACAATTTTTGCCACCAACATACAAATAAACAATAAATAACATAAAAGTACTAAACCGAAGGGTTTTATATCAGTACAAACAGTTTTGAAACAAGGGAACAAGAGAAGTTTGTGTATGTAGCACAAAGCATGGTCATGCATCTGGTCTACTAAAACAGTGTGGGGTGTGTGAACTTGATAGGATTCTGGTGAGCATCATCAGTGTTCGTACATGTGATGAAAGTCCAGCACATGCAGTGTTAACAGAGAAACATCTCAACCTTGAAAGCCTCATTTGTAGAGGGTTTATGGTAAATGCTGACAGGATGCAGCACCTTGTCTGGCTGGTTGGCTACTTCCCAGAATGATGACCCAGAAGACAGTCTTTATCATAATGAATACCTGCGTTCGGCTCTGCTGCCAATGTGAACCCAAATGGGGATTCGAGAGGTTTGAAGAGAGGTGCAGTTACGTTATCACCTTTTCCCCGATTCTTTGTAAGTATGAACCCAATCATACTGGTTTATGAAGGCATGAAGATCACTCATATCCAGTGGACATTCCATTTTATGATGTACATTCCACACAGTAGTCCAAAAAAATGGACAGGAAAGGAAGAATGGTGTCCCTCTTTCTGTTCTTTAATTATTCCATTGGCAGTAAGGGCCTACACATTTACCATCTGTGGAATGAGCGCATCATTAGGTTATGCTGCCAGGTTTTTTTCATGTCAAAAGTACAGACAGAGGGAGTAGCTGTGGAAATATCTCGCTAGGGATAGAGTTAATGCATTGCCTAATTGAGACGGATTCATTTTTAATGACTTGCATCGGATTGCCTCGATGCTAAATGGTAGGCGTTAATGTATGCACGGAGAGGGGAAGAGAAACGCTAATAAGGTGCTTTTTTTTTTTTTAAGTCTGGCCGAAGGTTACATTTTTAAACCCATATTTGTGTTTCATTGGATTTTTGTGTGGCAGTGTCAGGAATGGGTGCTCTCCACAGTGCTAATGGCGTCTAATGGATTCTGCTGGCTAATGCCAGTTAACTGCTCAAAAATGCACTTTCACAATGTGCTAGGAAATGGAGGTGCACCAAACAATGGGGTGATGCACTAGCTTTAACTCTAGAACTAAGTGCTAATTAGAACTTGGAGCTCCATTTTGCCATTTGGGCAGAGTACTACACATAGATGGTAGGTGAATAATTTCATCATGGAAAGTACGCTGTTCAGACGCCATATTCCTTCATCTATGCTCTCATAAACACCATGTCACATTGCACATGACCATAAATGCCTTTATTTTCACTCTGGCATTGCACAGGTGCTCTAACAAAAAAATTAGAATTTGTTCTTCTGTAAGTGTGTACATTTTGCATGTTATTATTCATCAGTAGGACAGCTAAGTTGTAGCTGTTCAGTTTTACTGTTTCTTGAGTCAGTTAAAAATAATACAAATTCGTCTCTGCTAGTTGTGTCATATAACAACACTATGACATGAACAGTAACTTATTTTGATGTTTTGATACTATTTAGTAATATAAATAGTCATTTCAAATAGAATTCAGTCAAGCATGGCTTTGCCACCTGTTTTGAAATGGTGGTCTCGATACCTGACTTTGTTCAGACAAATGGGCAGGAATTACCTTTGTGTCACTGGGTCCTGTACCAGGAAGAGATATGAGTGTGTCAGGGCGGCAGATCGTTAAGATAGGCCTGCCCGGGAAATAGCCTTCAGTCAAACATTTATCTCTGGCCATATGCTGGCGGTGAAAAAAAAGGGCTTTGTCCACTCTCAGTGCTGTTGATAAAATCCACTGTGTTTACTTTTGCCGCTAAATCAATGGTAAGAACAACAGTCCCATCTTTATTTTGGCCTCCCTCTTGCCATCCCCCTCCTCCTGTGTTTGGAATTACAAAGATAGATGCTGGAAGTAACAGCACAAACTGTTCTCAACTGTTTTCAGAAAACTTGAGTTCTTCAGAAAACAAACATCGGCTTTGTCTCCTTTTCCATGTCCTGATACTGTTAACCTTCTGAACAAAGTACTTTGATCATCCTCTGTGTTATGTCTGAGAACCAGTTATCTGGATTTAGATGTTACACCATCTTTAGTTTATGGTTGTTTCTAGGTTGTTCTTAATGCCAACTCAGTGAGATTTACAAGATTCCTCCGTAATTATGTTCATGGCCTTGGGGAAATAACACTTCTTCGGAATGAAAATGTCATTTGATCACCCTTGTGTTTATAGATGTGGCTTGAATTGTAATAAAAAGGTGTCATGGGTCTTGTCACAGGGCTTTATTAGATATGTGGGAAAGCAGGGTAACAGGCCTTCATTTATGGAGGAGAATGTGTGACCTGCACTGGTCTGTTGTAGACCTGTAGAATGGTAGTGAAGGAGAAGAAGTGTTTCTGTGACCTTTCTATAAACAGTATTGTCTGACAACTCTCATATCGTACTACTTACTCTCATATCGTACTACTCTACTGTCTTTTTGGATGATATTTTCCTGCAAAATTTTTGTGTCTCTTGTTATGACTTTGTCATGTCTTTTGTTATGTCTTAAATATTTTTGAAATGTTGGCTAGTATTAATAAAGAAAAGAAAGGGAAGATTAGATAGAGGATTGACCTTTCAATTCAAGATCAAACTGAAATGTGGCTCAGATGTGGAATGAGGACATTGTTTGCTCAGAGTGGACTGTGAGCATAAATCAGTCATGATGTGATTCAAACGGGACAGCTTTTTGGCAACTCTGGCAACCTCATTATTCCATTGTTTCATTTATACTGAGAACTCATAAGGTTAAAAACCTGCCAAGCAGAAAACAAACAAGCAAGCAAACAAACGAACAAACAAGAAAGTTCGAGAATTAATTCAGAAGCTTAATATGCATGCATACATGTATGTGTGTATGTATGTATGTAATTATTAATACATGTACTTATTTATTTTCATAAATACTGGGTCTTTGTTCATGTAATTAAAAATCCTCCCACTTCTGTAAATTAGCATTAATTTTACAGAGGTGGTCAAATTTGCTGATATATATATATTCCATTATTATTATTCCATTATCATTAAAATCTTATTTTGATATTTTTATGATTATTTTAATGTTTGAAGCAATATTGATCACAGTATCTTTTCAGCTTAGTGGGTACACAGAGCCCCTCTAAGCCCCCGGTACAAGTCCATAATCAGTTCTGCATGTTTAGTGTAGTAATGTATCAGTTTTACTGTAATTAAACATAATTACTCTCAAGGTCAAGGTTCTAAATCACTGATGCTGTTGGCTAAACTGAAGTGCCCACTCACTCTCTGACCCTCCAGATTATTAGTGGTGTACCCTCTTTTTCTGTGTCACTCAGTTCTGAAAGGTGAGTCTCTATTATCAAGAGACAGGATATTGGCAGTAATAGGCCCACTGGTACTCAGGTTACTATTTAAGTGGACAGATCAGAATATTTAACTTTATAAACTGTGTTGTCACCATCAATACTCTGTGAGCATATGTATATTTATGGAAGAAAGATCCTATCTCCACTTGCTAAAATCTTAAAATCAATCTCTACATGTAGAGATATCATTTTAGCACCGTGCATATTAATATGTTTGTGTTAATTTGTCTCACTTAATGCAAACACTTTGACCTGCTTTATAGACCTCGGTAGGGTAATGACACTGGCGAACCCTATACGTCAGCTTAGGTCATGTAGGCTTTAGGAAACATCCTCAAATACTCTAGAGTCAAAGGCTGAGACCTGAGGCCACAACAGTAAATCATAACGCATAATAATACCAGGGCTCAACATTTACTGTGTTTCACTGATGTAGAATTAGTGTATGGCAGTAATTTGCAAGTTTGTAAATAATACAACCCTTTTGCTAGGTCATTTACAACTCACGGCATGATGACATTTTAAAATAATGGAAAATGAAAAATGCGTCTCTGAAAAGAGCTTTATTAATGTGCCTACAAACTTCACTCTTAGGGCATGAATCTTAATTAACATTTTATATCATTTTCTTGAAATTAAACAAAACAGTTAATTATCAGGGACATTTTTGGTTATGTTTCACTCAATTTTGAATTAACATGTGGACTGTAATATGGAGAATGGCCTCTCCAGACTGAGGATTTGTATTAATTGGATTCAGTTATCTGACATAAATAACAACCTATTTCAGCTTGGTTTAAATCATTGTTCTTTGAACTGTGTTTTAACTGTGCTTAGACTCTGTCAGTTGTGGAACTTTTTTTTCTTCTTTTTTTTAATCTATGTCAGGGCCAGTACAATAAGCTATGACAAGACATGCTTTCCTTTCATAAGTTCCTCTGATGTAGTTGCCTTTAATGTCAGCCTAATGCAGTTGTATACCAAATGAAACCCTTGAATATATAGCTGCCAACATCCACAAATATGCATCTTGCCGAGTGATCTACCCCACTGTAGAGCCTGAAGACCCACCTATTTTAAGATGAACATTTATCTGGACTGATGCTGTGGTAATGTAGGCATCTTTGTGCTCTGTGTGAAAAAAACATATTTATCACTCCATTTCTGTAGAGGACAGGAATGTATTTAGGCTAATTATAGAATCATGCTGCAGCCCCTTCTCTGCTTCACCCTGCACTTAACTCCTGCAAATATATGCCTGATAAACTCTGACAACAAATATCTCTAGATTGCTCTCAATTCTCCTATACTTTTCTGTCACTTCTCCCAGATTTTTCTGTCTCCTGATTTCCCAAAATTGACCATACTCTAACAACCTGCTGTTAGCCAAATAAGGATGGGCTCCCCATTTTGAGTTTCGGCTCTTCTTAAAGTTTCTTTCTTTCTGTCTCAGCCAAAGGCAGTTTTTCCTGGCTGCTGTGGTCTCAGATTTGCTCAATGTGTTCCTCAAGAGCAGTATCGCCGATTTGTCCACTTTAAATTCTCTATACAAATAAAATGAATTTGAAACTGAATTAAATCAAAGGTTGATTAAGAGCATTGCCAAAGGTGCTGTATGAAATTTCAGCCCTGAGTTTGCTAAAATGAGGTTTTGTGTTTCCATGCTGATCTTAATAAAATTTAAATTTGCTGCAGTATCAACGCATCATTAGATCAGTGCAGAGAGTGAGAAGGTTAAAGCATAGAAACTTAATTGCTTGGAGTTGCCATGGTGGAAACCTTCATCCTAAGAATCGTTTTCACAGGCTGAAAGTCTGTGAGTGGGTGGTTAGCTGGAATGGAGGTAGCATTTATTAGATATGAACTTGATTGCTTTGAGTTGCCATGA
The DNA here is from genome assembly GCF_902362185.1 of Chanos chanos. NCBI lineage: Eukaryota > Metazoa > Chordata > Actinopteri > Gonorynchiformes > Chanidae > Chanos > Chanos chanos. Next base: position 34,443,590 of record NC_044499.1, on the reverse strand, counting down.
TGGAGACTCCTCCACATTCATGCAAACCCATGCCCAGAGTGGGAGGATAGGTGGGTGGATGGGTGGAATTAGACTGGCTTTTATTACTTAGGGTTGTCCTGATGGAGGGACTTCACCTTCGTACATACAGAGTATGCCGTATGTGAATGATTGTGGGTGGCAGCTTCATTAGAAATTAACTTTATAACTTTGGGTTGGTATAGTAGAGGCTCATTAAATCTGGAACTGTGATTGGTGAAAAAAATAGAAAAAACACTGGGAAATTCACTGAAAACACAGGCAGATGTTTTCATATGATTGACTGGCTCCTGTAGTTTCCAAGCCACTGCGGTCTTTCCTACATCTCGTTCTTAGTAATATATCCCTATAATTTTTTTTTTGTCCTTCACAATTTATTCTCCACCATCCTATGTGAATGCAGAGGAAGTTGTTGTCTCTTTGAATCAGGCTCTTGTGAGCTCTTGGCAGTTACTCAAGCTAACAGACTTTGTAGGAGCTTGTATCTTAAGTCCATGGGCAGAGCACTGTTCTTTGATTGGCTTCTCCTCTTTCTTAATGACTTTGTGCTGATTGGCCGTCTGATCCCTAGGGGCTTCAGGGATAGTGTCATCAGTGTTGGCACACTGCCCAACCTCACAAAGAGTCACTGGGGAAGAATTCTCCTCATCCATATGGCACAAACACTACATCTGTCCTTTTCGTTTCTGTCCTTACCTGTGCTATCTTTTCCACTGGCATGATTAGTGATTTTTAGCTGCTAATTCTGCGTCACTCATACAGTGTGCTGCTGGTATTGCACAAGCACCAATTTTTGTATGAGTTAAATATAGCAAAAGGCTTTGGTACATTGGTAAAAGGGTTTTTTTTGTTTTGTTTTCTTTTCTTTTTTTCTTTTTTTAGTGACAGATACCTGCGAAAGCAGAGCCAACGATCCTCCTGTTGGTAAAATGAAAACATTTATCTCAGTTTTCCAAATGAGTCTCTTTTTGAGTGAAAGGGATGAAAGCTAAAACATTCCATAAAAAATCATATCATTCATAAAATTGACTCTGTGTATATGTGTCTAAAATCAAAAGATTATAAAAATGTACAATTTCATGAAAGAGAAATGTTGTGATATTTAATTCCTCCTCAGTTCAATGAGCACCAGGACATTTGAAAAATGTAGATGTTTGTTTTCATTTCTACTGCTCCCACTGTAATGAAGTGATATTTGTGACAGATAGATGACTGGTGACATCAAATGCTGGGACTTCATTTCCCCCTCTGGTGCAAAGAGAGGCAGAAAACATCAGTGCTCATTTCATTCTCACCCCCTTTCTTGACTGACACACAATGCTATCGTGTTAAGAGATAGTGGTGTATATTAGAGAGCGGGGGGCATAATTTGCATGAAAAAGGAACATCTCGTATTGTGCAGTTAATTGAAGTTAATCAGAGGCAGTGTTTCTCCTAGACAGCCCTTGTTAAGAGGGTGGAGTGGGCTTTGTTCGCTCCAAAAACCTATAAGGTTCCTAATTAGCCATGCCTCCATGCTAGATACAGGACTACTCATATGAATCGAGTTTGACAGGTAATTACTACGTTTGGAAGCCTGTGGTGCAGTGCTGCAAAATGTATAAGTATGAATAGCTCTTTACTCTTACTGTATTATTGTTTGCTTGTGACAGAGAGAGAGATGGATAGAGAGAGAGAGAGAGAGAGAGAGAGAGAGAGTGAGTGTGTGTGTGTGTGTGTGTGTGTGTGTGTGTGATTTTTCTGTTTGCAATACTTGACTGATGGAAAACATTGTAAAAGTCTACCCATGGGCACAAAGTTCTTAAACCAAAAAGGTAGTTTTTTAATTCAAGTCATGCATCTGATTTATATTTTTACATAATGAATGGAATCATTGCAGTCGTTACATAATACCATCTGGCACTGAAGAGCCCATGCATCAAAGAAAATTAAAAAAGTATGGGTTATATACATTAAAAATGGGGATGGAAAAAGTATTACCCCTTGTTGCTCATTCATATATTCCACAAAATATATCATGTAATGTGGCATATCATGGTGTGCATCCTTCTTAGCAATCAACATGAAATCAACGTGAATTTGTAGGCTATGAATAAGTGTTAAAAAATCACTACTGAAGCAGAGACTGTGTAGACCATTTGTTTTTAGTGGTGCTTCATAGGAACCATAATTCAAATGAGTTGTAAATCAGGATTTTGTAATCAGGCACCATAGTCATGCACTTTATGTGGATAAACTACATTCTTTGCCACCTGCTGATTGTGAGTCTGGAATCCTCACAGTAAAGATCTCTTTTTGGACATCAGTGTCTGCCTTGCTGCAGAGCTGGTGCCAGTTGGAGACAACAAATACTCAGAGAGTCAGGAAGACTTTCCTTGTCTTCAAAGAAAGGCAAGGAAATCCAATATTGATCAATTAACCAATAAACACAAATAGAAGTGACTGGACTCTCCCTGTATTTTACCAGGACATTGTAATCCCACCGTCAATTTCCTTATCAACGGATCAGTTGTGTGCCAGTCACGATTGGAGAAACAATACGGATTGGCGTAAGGCTCCACATTTGCTGCCCAATATGAGGCCTTATCACCGTATTAGCCATAAAACAGCTGCCAATCAGACTCATCTCTGGCTGCCTGAGTAATGAATGGCCGTAGCCTTGCACCCCTGAGATAACTGAGTGACCTGTCTCCTCCTGAAGATCTCCTGCTGCAGAATGGATTAAGTATCGATCATGACAATCCCTAAATTGAGTTATTATTTTGTCTTCTTGCCATTATTTCTGGATGATGGGAACATGTTCCCAGTGGCAAAGGAATTGAATGAGGGCATTAGCTCTACAGCTAGCACATAAACTAATACAGCTTCATTTCACTGAGGTATGGATCTCATTGTGATAAGAGCTGTGATTCGTTTTGAGAGAGAGAGAGAGAGAGAGAGAGAGAGAGAGAGTTGGCAAGACAAAAAACTTATCACTGTTCAGGGGAAAATCAGGAGCTTTTTGAGTTTATGTTGGTCATTTTTTGTCATTTTGCAACGCCTCAGTGATCATAACTGTACATCAGTCTAGGGAAGAGTAACTGAGGACACTGAATGGCTTTTAAGACATCAGTACACAGCCTTACGTGTGTACTACTTGTGTTGTCATGTTGCTGATTTCATGATTATTACATCGCAGTCTCACACAAAAATGTAGTAAGTAAGCATGAGCTTGATCACATGAAAGGTCTGTGTGTGTGTTTTTTGTTTTGGTTGTTTTTGGTTTTTTTTTTTTTTACTTTGGGAACTAACTCTAATGGATCGTCTGTGTGAGTCATGTTAATGTGAGTGGCCTGGTATGTCTGAATGTGAAAGTGTCGGCCTTCGTCGACGAGGACAGCTCTCTGTCATGATCGCGTCTCCCCCCACGTCCTGTGCCTGCCATGCTAAATGGCTGCTAACGCGCTAGGATAAAATACGAGATGTGAGTGTGAGCCCTGCCTTTGCTCACTGTGTGAGCTCGATGAGATGAATCACAGGAAACGTGCTCTGCAACCTTGATCTTTTCTCGTGCTAGTGGCTCATTTAGGAATGTAATGCTAATGGCCTCAACCAATAGTACTATGTTTGCTTCATTGATTTACTGTAAGTTTAGCATGAGGCTCATGAGATTTCCAAAGGATTGATCTGAAGATTTTCCCCCTGCTGTAATCCAAGAAAGACAAATCAGATCTTGTAAGTCACTATTCAAATATGCAGTTTATGTCTGGTGATTGACCGGATTGTATAAAATCATTGTTTATTTATTTATTTATTACTGTTTCTGTATTATTTTAAATAAAATTTCAGCTGAATTGAGTCCCAAATTTTTAAGCTGTAAAAAGCATACAACAAACAAACAAACAAACAAACAAAAAGCAGTTGATTTAGAGAAAAAAAAAACTTTTAGGATTTCCACTGACTCATCATTCTGAGTCAAACTAATTCAGGATATATACTTGTTTATATGGATGTACATTCTGAAAAGTTTGTTTGGGAAGCAGCCAATGTCACGAGTTCCCACTGAAACAGACAGTAAAACCATGGTAGGAACCTGACATAACAGCAACAGTGGTGCATGCTTCATATGGCATGTCTTGGCATTACTTTTAAACAGGGACCCGCAGAGTCAAATTATGCTTCAACTTAGCAGAGCGTAGAAGCATTTCAAATCACATTTATGTGCAAGAGAAATGAAACGTATGCTCTGTTCCATTTTCAATTATACTCCCGCATAAAGGAGCTGCTAATCCTCTTCCACACCACCAAAAATCTGTTAATGAATTTCCTTGCCTCCAAATACAATGCTGACGTGACCTGTTTCTGCAAGAATAAACACTCTTCATGGCTATTGTTCTCCATACATTTGTGTCTGGGCTGGAACTGACAGTTGGTTAGAGTGGAAATAAATGTTTAGCTCCTATTTGCTCCATTATAAATTAAACACACGCACACTCACTCACTCACACACACACTCCCACACACACGCACACCCTCAATCTGACAGAAGCAAACACCCCCCCCCCCCCCCCCCCCCCCACACACACACACACACACACGTACACACGCATGTACACATACACACACACGCACGCACGCACGCACACACACACACACACACACACACGTACACGCACACACACGCACTGACGGAGCGCAGCTGTTAGAATAGACAGAAGGGCCGGATCTGGAAAATTCCCATTAGGGGCTAAAGGACTGTTAAGACCAGTGATGGATGGGATATTAATGTTGGGTGCAAGCCCCTTTCTTTTGTCTCAATGCATTACACAAATTAGGCTGTAAAAATTTTCCAGTCCTCCTCTTCCTGTCATTGGGCGGTCGAGTGCTGGGACACTGCTTTACTCATACTGCTATTAACCTTAATTTGAATGAGGTTTGTGATTGAAGGAGTTACTCAAGAGAGAACCAGAAATACTGAACACATTTTTCAAGAAATCAAAGGATGCAGCATGGTTGCTATGCATCTTCTGCTCCCTGCTCATCTCTTGCTGAATACTTGTTATATAAGCATGTTCCCCTTGCATTCTGAATGACTTACTTCCCCTCTGTGCCTCCATCTTCAATTATATATAAGAAAATGTTCTTGTATAATTTTCAGGAAACTCACTGTTATTTTAAACTGTTTTATATAACTCCTGTGTGAGATTTGGTAGGGATCATTGAGACTTGAGAGTCTGGCTTGGGGCTTTCTTTCTTTCTTTTTTTTTATTTATTTAGTCTGGGGTGTCTGCGGTTCCCAGGACATGCGAGAGGTGAAACGGTCACCATCATTAGACATTCGCTGGCATCTGCTGGAGGCTGACGGCTGACGTGTGATCCTTCACCTTCAACATGACAGGCCCTACATTTACGGGCAAATTTATGCCGCCCATGGCCTTTATCAGTGCACTGAGTAGCAAAGAGTGTAGCGGAATGATGCTGGCAGCTTCCTCACTTTCATTTGTTTTATTGCTCTGCTTTGTCACAGACAGCATAATAGTACAAGGCTTTTGAAATGATAATGAATGAAGGGGGGGGGGGATCTTTGGTTTTTCTCTCGTTGGAAAGTCTGTGTTTTTAGAGGTCTCTAGCCATGTTGCTCTTAGCTGATGTGATTTTTTTTTTTTTAAATAGTCTGTTAATTGTTTGGCCAGGTCAAGCACAAGCATTTTACTTTGTGTATTGTTCATATATTGTGTGATTTAAGGATTCATATCTTGCGAATTAGAGTTAAGAGAGGTTTTGACCCTTAAGACATAAGGACATGTCATGAGAGGTCACAGAGTTCATGGCTGCAACAGCGAGGTCAGCTTCCTTTGATTCATTACTTCATCATACCGACTCTGCAGGCCTCTTTAGCAGGCATCAACAAACTCAATGTTAAGCTCAGCTATTAACCAGGAGGGTATTAACATTTGATGTGAGACATTGACGTCTACCAAGCAGGTGTTAACAAGACAGATATCACATTTAAACTTTTTCATTTACAATGTTACGGCTAACTGACCTCTTATTCAGACTCCTGATACCTTCCGCCCAAAGGAATGATCACAAGCCAAAGACAAATAGTAAGAGTTTACAGGCAACACAATAATTATTTACTGCTTTGTCAGAGTGGCAAGGCATGTTTTGTGTGTGCTGTGATGTTGTATCTTATATGATACTACTGGGATTTGGGGCTTTGTTTCTGAACCGTTTATTAGTTTGTTCCTTTTATATTTGTTTTGTAGGAAATGACCACAAAGTCACCATAACCCCTCTCATTAAGAAAGTAATGCTATAAATAGAAGGATACTGTATCTGTCCATGTAGGTCTATATGGCAAAGCATATTTTTTTGTTATTACATTGTGCTAAACTGTATTTTTAAACAAATATGTACAGCACTTGCAATGTCACATTGTTAAGCTCTTCCCATGATAAAAAATGATCAGTTTTTACTTAGTTTTCAGCAAATCAGAGGAAGTGACTGAGTCATCATTCCAAAAACAGTGTGGCAATAGTTTATGTTTTTAAAATGTAACTTTAATTTTTATTCCTTTTAATTCTAAATTTTCTTGATGGTCTTGATATTTTATAAGAGATTTGTCATAGTTTACTGTACATACAATAACTGTAGCCTTAACCTCATACTGTACCACATTGGTTTAGACAAAGAGATACAATGTCACAGGAGACCGTGTCACAGGTTTCTTCGGAGGGTAAGAACATACAGTAAAATACAGTAAATCTACCACGCTGCTGATGTGAACAGCATACTCCATAGACAACAAAGGAATGACATATAGCTGTTTAAAGCCTTTATAAGGCCAAGAGATGATTAACACACATCCAAACACACACACACACACTCACATACACACACACAAACACACATACACACACACACACGCGCACACGCACACACACAGAGATCACACAACACTACAGTGATGATCCATGTCTAAGGTCTGGAGGAGGGGTGAAGGGGTTAATACAAAGGTAAATGTGCCATGAGCCCTGCCCCCCTCCATCAACTGGGCCAAGTTCAAGCAAGAAGTTTGGGATTTAGATTGGTTCTGATGACCATAGTAGCCCAAACCTGCCATTTTCTGACACTCAGATAAATGAAGCCATTTTGGGGCTGTTATCAGCTCCAGCTGTGTGGTGCTGGGGTATGCATAATACATGGGACCACACACTGTCAAACAGGAGCAATCTCAGCCACGCTGACACACTCATAAGCCACAGGGAGAAAACACATTTTATCAGCTATTGAATAACCCAACCAAGGAAAGAAAGTCATATTAGATCATAGACCTTCCCATACCCGTAAGAGGTGTATATAAAATATATTAAAATCAAACAAAGACTGTATATTGATACAGAGTCTTGATATACAGTATATATCAACATATACAGTATATAAAAGTAAATTAGGCACAAGATATATTGTAAGAGTGTTGTAGATTTATATGTTTGAAACAGAAGAAATGGAACTTATTCCAGTTTCCATTGTGGGCTACTCTGAAGGCTAAAAAGAAGCAAAAACTACAGTGAATGCCTTCGCCTGTTTTTCTTTTCAAATCAGTGAGAGAAATGTATTTGTGATTTATACAACATTCAATGAATGTTAACAGAATGTATTAAAATGCAATGAAATAGTTCTGAATGTTCTGCTCAGACAGTAAATTGATAACAAAGACAGCACTAGCTAAATCATTTTTTTTTATGTCTCCTCATTCCCAGTGCTGTCCTAATTGAGATGATATCCCTTTGTTTCAGTATTTCCTAAATTCTCATTTCGCTCTCCACCGTTCTTCATCATTTCGAGTGCATTCTGTGAAGAGTACTCAACCTCGTGTTCTGCCACTCGTGTACAGTGAGTTAAAATTTTCAGCTTAGTGGTATGGAGTAGTACAACACTAAACCTTTCAAGTGTTATGAAAATGGGGGGGGGGGGGGGGGGCTCTTCATTTCCAGCTAAAGTATGTAACAAATAAAGTGATGAAATTGGAGGATAACATGTCAATTAGTGTCTAACACAACTGCTTCATGAGCAGGGATGCCTTTACATATGTATCCATGAAAATGTGTTTATACTCGACCATACATATAAAACTGTATGTCGCTCTTTTGTTGTACGCTATTCAAAAATCGATAAATATGTTGCGAGGCAACTAGGCTCTGCTGCACCAAAGAACTATTCAATCCACAGATGGCAAAGTATGAGACGATAAAGTTCAAACTAAGGTATTTATCAGAAAATAAGAAAGGTTAATATTGCATAAAATAGTTATTTATTAGAACCAAGAAAGGTTAAGGTTGCATAAATGGCAATGTCTGGCAATTACATCATTTTCAGAAATGGAGCTTTCTTGAAATTAACCATATGTGTGGGAACTGTGTGCCTTATACCTTACAACGTTATTATGAATGTCATAATACATGAAAAAAGGCTGTGGATCACTAATCAGCAAACCAAATTCTTTATGGGAGTATACTCAGCCTGGCCTATGACCCTAGTTACGTTTTATCCTTTTGAAATCATGGTTACCATAGCAAAATTTCCCAAAATGTCTGTTTGAGAGAACATAAGTATTTAACATATAGATATTAAATACATAGCTGGAATAAATAAATAATTTTAACTGATTAATTTCTAGCTGTGTAAATTGAGGGTATCACTTTACATGATTAAAGCTGATTTAAACATTGATTTACACACAAAATATGTATAAAAACATTTTTAGGCTAGTACATTAGTAGTTTTTCAAAATTTGTCCTTTGTTCTTTATGGCATCGTGAACATGGGTGTCAAACTAACCTGTAAAGTACTCTTGACATTGTAGTCAAACTAGCTGACTTGAACTAGCTATGGTTAAGCCTGATTCAGCGCACTCCAATGCTTCAAATTAACTTTGTTTTTTTTCTCGCAATTATCTCTATAAATCACTTCAGTGAAAGACATTTACAGCTGCTCTGCACTGGCATTAAAAAAATCCTCCATTATCATGTGTAGCATCTGGGTTAACTGACCCTAAACAAGTCGATTGACATGCAATGAAATCTTCAAAGGTTGTAGTGCAAGATTGATGTCAATTCAAGTGTTATATTTCATTTTGGCAAAATGAAGTAGTTTTGTGGTTTGCTATAAAAGAGCTTCAACAAACAGTAAGACACACAGCTGCCCTTACTTTTAACCAAGCATCTGCAATCTGACCTGAAAGATAAGAACTCCAAAATGTATCCAGGTGTATTGTTTTTTTCCATGCATCCTCTCTCAGGTTAAAGAATATTATTCAGTTATTTTATGTGATCTTATGATTGAACTGCATGTTGGATTCATACCTGCAACTTTATGTCCATATCTGTCCAAGGATGCTCAAAAGAATTTCCCCTCAAATAGTAATTTAAGGTCAGTATGAATATTTGAAATAACTGCATTTTCATTCAAAAATAAAATGTACAGCTGACTACAATGTGGAGATTTTATCACCCAGTGTGCTATTCAGAATCAGTAGTGGTGAGACAAAACATCAAATTTTATGTTCAAAACTGAAAAGAATTGTGGCTCGCCAGCAAATAATATGCTTCACATATAAACAGAAAATGGAAAAGGATATTCCTTACCCCCAAAGGAAGAGGAAATCCAACAGCTTGTTCCTCTTGTCTGAACATAATTATTGAGCCTACAAAAAATATTTATAGTGACCAACGACTGCTCTTCTGAGGTTATCGATTGAGGGTATGCCAGGAGGCTCTGAGATGGTCACTCAGGACCCAATCAACACAGAAGGTTGCCTGGTGAAGGGGGGGTTTGAAAATTGCCCCAAATGTCTAAAAGCCTACAATCATCTATATTAATCCCATCTTCCTTTGACTGTTACCTGTGGCATATCCGTCCTGGGTGAGTTATTGATTTCATAAGGCTGTCAGCGTAGTGCGTGTGGTAATGACTGAGTCCTGTGACTAGACATCACATCAAGAGGAATCACACAGAGGCTTCTGGACAATTCTCAAGCCTCCTAATGCAGCAGGGAAATCCAATTTCACATGGCCATAATTGAAATTTATTTTGTCACCCCAAACGACAAGTCAAAATCATTTATTGAGCCCTTCTTTTATGCTTCAGGGTACATCTAGGCTTTCCTTGGTGTAAAGATCTTAAATGATGCTCTTAAATGAATAAACCAGGAATCTTTTACCTCATCCCATCAAATCATCAAGGAATTATTCATATGGTAGCACACTTTCAGTTGTGGAGAACATGTGATAGAGTGAGAATGAGCCTGTTTAAATTCACTGACAGACATATTTTTAAAATGTAGTCTTAATTAAAAACTCGCATCTGTCACATCTCGCAAATGTGTTTACAGACAGTGTTGTGCAATTTGCAATTTTCATATCCATTTTTTAATCAATGCTGCCTTTTTCAGGCTCCATTTATTGAAAATTTTCAGCATCTCACTATGATTTTTATTTTATTAGATATATGGGTATGTAGAGTATGTTGAGACAACAGATTTTGACTTCTTCAACTTCTTTAATAAATAAGAGCAAAGCTGAGAGCTGAGAGGATTGATCTAATGCAAAAAGATTAGTAGGTTTATACACAGCGAATGGAGACACATTGGGTGGTGAATGTATTTAAATCTGCTCTAAGACTTGACCTTCACATTTCTTAGCTAATTTACAAACACAAAGCACTCATGCTCCATTACATCTAATACTGTACTTTACCATTGATGGGCCAGAAAGAGAAAGCTGAGTGACTGTAGACTGAATACTTGGGTTTAACCTAGTTAGCTGCAGGGTTATATGCTTACAACAACACAATTCATGGAAGCATATCTGAGAGTAAAATTTATTGAGATGCTGTTATTCATTTCACAGAGAATGATTTTTTAAACCTGTTCGGTGCACATTGTAATGCATACATTTTCTTAAGCTGGGCTGCTCTTAACTGAGCTGGGCTGCATTGAACTGCCCTTTTCTCTGCGTGCATGTGTGTGCCTGCGTCTTTGTTTCCATGAGTGCATCCCTCCCCATCCGATTCTTTTCATGAGCTTTCCGGTGTCATTTTTATATGTGTTGTTTTGTGTGCGTGTGCATGTATCTGTGTCTCCATGAGCACATTGTTCTTCATGCAGTTTTTTTTTTTTTCACTGAGCTTTCCGGTGTCATTTTTATGTTGTTTTGTGTGTGTGTGTGTGTGTGTGTGTAACTAAACTCAATGAACTGCATAATCACACCCGCCCATCAAGTGTCCCTTTTCCAAATTGCCTGTATTCTAGTGATTAATTAGAGCTTAATTTCCCTTATCAAGCATCAGTTGATGTCAGTGGACATCCTGCCTAACGTAGAATTCCCTGCTTTCTAAAGCTAATTGGCACGGAATACTCTGCGTATGTAATCATAGCCTTGGCCCAGGGACACAGTGACGGAGCGCTTTGAGACACTGGAAAAGACTGGGCTTTGCTGTATCTGTTTTAGTAGGAAGAGACATTAACCTCTCCATCCATTTAGTCTCAGAGTCCGTGCTCCTTCACTCTTATACTTCGTAAACCTCTCACTTATGTAAGGACAAAACAGGCTGGTTTGTTTGGTTGCTTTGATGTACTTTATCATCACATTAATTCAAGGACCAGGTTTTCCCATCAGTAACATTTATATGTTTGGTTTAATCTGTCTGACAAAAGCTTTTTATACAAGCAGTTACATTTAGTTTTTAGTAATATGTTTATTTGGTCACAGAGACTGCAGGGCTTCATTGCTTTACACCATATACCCTAGTTGTTTTATGCACTATGGTGCATAAAATGGCTGAAAAGATGCCCTGCCTGTATATCAGAAGTATCTGATCTTGTAGTCATACTGAATTTTTTTCATGGTATGTGTCACATTATCTGGCATTTATTGAAGGCCACATAAAATCAGAAAATTTTGCTATGATATTAAACAGCAAGACATTTATGGACCAGTGCAGTACTCTGTGCTGATTGGGTTGTGAAGTTAACTATGCCTCATGCTGTGTGTTTTTGAGTATGGTACGGAATTTCACGATGGTAACACCCTATGATCCCGATGTGTGGTGCTGTCACTGAACATCTGGCATTGGTGAGTTGGTGTGGTGCACCTGCAGGTCTCTTTCACTTCTGATAAATGATTGCTCTCAGAACAGAACACCAGGGGTCCAAACCAGCTTTCCACAAGCAGTCTATATCCGGTATTTCCTATTAACAGAAGAGAAATGAGCGAGTAGAACAATGGACCAAGCCAATCAGAATTAATATTAGGGAGTGATGTCTTTGCTTGATGCCACAAAAGAGCCCGCTCATGAAAAGATAACTAATTATAAATGGGTGGCCAATGCTGGATTTGGGGCCTTGTGCAAACACTGAAGCCACACCAGTGTGTGAACACCAATGACAAATCCACATAAACAACAGCTCTCCCTGCCAAATTGGTCACTTCATTCATTGCCAAAGCAATGCTGCGCTTATACTAGTGTTTTAGAGCCCAGCCAACTGGCTTACCGTGTGTTTACACCTGGTCCAAAAAGCAAATAACCAAACATTGCACAGTTGTTGTGATCCATCTTTTTTGAATCTCTGACTTATGGCTTTATTTCTAATAGACAAAAAAAGCCTCCATCAATAAAAACAGATCTTCAGGTTGTGGTTGGCAGAGAGCACAGGCAGGTGGAGGGTATGGCTTTTAGGTCATTTCTCTTGTAGTAGGAAAGGACTCCCCCTCTTGCTTCTCCACACACACACACACACACACACACACACATACACACACACACACACACGCACACACATACCATAATGGATTAACCGGCAGTCAGGATAGGGCTTGACAAAGTGCCGACTAGGAGATGTTGTGGGCTTTCCCTGGGCCTGATAATAATTGATGGATGACTGCGACCCCAGACAATGACAGGCTGGTTGCCTGGCCTTTACCCTCTGCTAGTTCAAGCCTTACATGTGTGAAATAGCCAATTACTGTGACGCCTTGCACTAGTAATAGTCCAATGAGCAAAATGGCTACAATGGGACAGTCTGAGACTCTGAGGGGGAAGAGAACCAAGATAAAGTTCTGTCTCTCAACAGCTGCTCCTGTGGCCACCCTGTCTACTGGTTTGGACCAGAAAAGTACCTACTGCCATGAGGAAACAAAATGAATATGCCAACATGACTATGAAATATATGCAAACCCTAAATGAGTCTTGGTGTACTCAGGCATGTTAAATCTTATGTGACTGCACACACCAAAAAACATTCAGTGTCCCAGAAAAAAAAAAGAAAAATTATATGATGCTGAATGCCTGTTTTCAAACAACAACAGTTTGCATATACCATTTGCTAACTGAGCCACAATGTCTTTCTTTTTTTTGTAACAGTGTATGGTAGGAGGAGGAGAGAGCACTGAGGTACAACTCCTTCCACCCACCATGTCCTGCCTTGTATTGACTTAAAGTTTATGATCCATGATACAATCATGTTATACTGGGCCTAATTTACGGAAATAAATTCTGCCTTTAGAGGTCTGTTAACAGGGTAATGGAAACAGCCATGCTCGTAGATTCTACGGAAAGCCTTAAATACTATTCTTTTTTCTTTTTTTTTTTAAGAAATGAGAAGTCATATACAGCAGAGGGTGGTAATGGCGCCCAGCCATTGGCTATTGGCAGAACAATCTATCTTTATAAGGGACAGTGAGAAATTCCAATCTAGTTGCTGAAATCACATTATCAAACCTAATATATGACTGCATCTAAATATAAACTGGGGATGCAGCACAGTGACTCCTATATGCTTTTTTCTGCCAAGAATATATGGGCTTGTATTTGAAGAGCTGAGGCCGTGTAAAGCTGAGGTAGCTTTCTCAAAGTAATTGGATAGGTTATTTTTACTCACGGTCCCTGCTCCTCACAGCTCTCTGAAATGTGTAGTGACATATATGTCGCAACCTTGTGACTGTAGTGTCCCAGTGTAAATCTTGCTGGAATTGCACATATACATTCAGTTTTTTTTTCTTAACTAAAAAAATTACACCCATTAGTATTTACAGTGTTTCATAATTGCATTTACTTCACTGAGTATTGGTTCATATCACAGAAAAAGTGTTTATATAATCCATGTGGTATATAGCCTATGAAGTCAGTACAGTTGATTCCTCAGAGAAGGATTCAGATTCTTCCCAGGCTAAATTATTCTTTGTCTGGAATTACACCATTTGAAATACATTTAGTCTCTGGCTGGTGAACCAGCCCTCAGAGTTAAAATTTGCTGTGGACACCATCTGATTATTTTCTTTGTCAGTCCTCTCTCCTCATCAGCAACCTCACTTGCTTTGTCTGTGTCGATCTCAAAAGAAAACCACAGGAAACATGGGATTCACTACAAATGACAGATGGTTTGATAATGTGCTACCAGGACAGGTGTTGTCAAACTGCTCATGAGAATTCTTAATAGAATATACTTAATTTATTCAATTTATTGTGGTTTGTAGTGTGGTTTGCACTGAAATGATTTCTTGTTTAAGTAAGCAGTCTCCCCATTTCATGAATGCAGCAGGTAGTGCCAGCATTTCAGGTGCTTGATGAGGTCACATTGCAGGACATGTTAATAGAACAAAAAAAAATGTAGATCATACGTGGGTGTTTTTATGCACCACAGGAATCACTTGTCATTTACACAAACTGTTACTGTAACAAATTAATTCAGTCAGAATGCTATGACAAAATTCTCCTCATGTAACCACACCTTGTGAGACATTTACTAAATAGCTCACATAAAGATTATTATTACGTGTGGTTATGCTGGGCAGTAAACTGACCAGTACATGCAAACCATCCCTTGAGTTTTAGATGAAATAAATTCACAGAATAACACTGTCCGAATAATGGGCACCTGGCATTGTTAGGTTTCCCTCCAGTCAGCTCCATCAGGCCATTTTCAGAGAGATTTAGCACCTTTGATCCTTCAGACATGAAATTCTCTTTTTTACACTTCCGTTGGACTCCTGTGTCCCCTAAAAGCAACTGATGTTGACAATGGTCATTGTCACCTTACAGTTGCTGTTTTCAGTTATCTGCTTTAGTACGTGAAGAAAAATATGTCAATGACCTACAATCTCAGATTTACACAGTGCCTCCTGATGTTGTAAGTAGTCAATAGAATCATGAGCAGAATTTTCACCACCCTGAATAGGTCTCAGTGGATGTGACTAAAATACTAAGCTATCTGCTGTGTTTGGGAATAGTTAGGTGTTGCAGATCCATTATGGGGCTGAAATTTTACCATTCAGAATGGGTCTCAGTGAGCACAATTAAAGTGCAACACTACCCCAAGACACAGGATACAGCCACTGAAGCAAGGTTTACATTTATCGGTAAAATTGGTCTCATCTCCAACAGTTTGGTGGGCCAGCACCCTAATAGATGAGCTGTGCTTAAGTGCAGACTAACCATACTTCAGACAGTCTTTTCGATAACTGTCAAGTCCTAATCAAAGTTCAGGGTTATTGTCATGATGCAGTGGTCTCACAGCCAATGAACAAATTTCGTGTCTTGACTTGAAATGGTTGTATCTCCTACACAATCTGCATGTGTTTAAGTCATGTAATACAGAAGAATGGATGCTGCCTGTGGCTAGGTTGTAAGTGGTCATCTGTAGAGTGGTAGATCCATGTAGAACATGCATCACAGTGGCTTTGATTGGCAGGGGCAATGGGGCCTGGGATTGGAGAATGCGTGAGGCCAGCAGCTGGAGAGTTCTGGTCCATTTGTTTAGACAGTGACTGAGGAATGACCTCAGCAACCCCTCTCTGACCCCACAAACACAATTACACCTGAAAAAGGTTCAATTTAGTTATTGATGCCCGTGATTAGTGGAGCCAAGGCATTTTATTACAGTTTTGGTTATCTGTTAAAATGTGTCTCTAGTCCTGTGTGCCTTAGCTCAAGGGTGATGAGGCAAGGCCAAAGAAAAGATACAGAGCAGAACAAAACTATGATCTCTCAAATCAAGTGCATTGAAGCCAAAGGCTATTGTCACTGATCTGTAATTGTGTTTCTTTTGCATGTACATGTCCTCTGATCTTAATTGGAAATATGGGCTGATCATGGCTAGATACCCAAAAATTCTCCATTTTGACAGTGATGTAATGATCCCTAGTTTCATGTTATGGACAATAAATGGCATATGTACCAGAACATTTGATTTGAAGATTATGACAAAGTGACATAATGATAGGAAATTTAAGTTGTTCATTAATCTGTCCACAATCTGTTTCTATTGTAAAATTATGAGGATTTGTGATTTTTAAACATGTGTAATATTATTGCATAATTTGTATAGTCATATAAGGTTTGTGGCAATTGTGAAAAAATGTCTCATCGAATGCACTTTATGATCGTGGTCTTAGCATATTAATTTCTTGATGAGAAGATCTGTCTAGATAATGTACACAAATATCAGCAAAAGGCCTTCACCGAGTAGCAAAGGTTTTATCACTCAAAAATTTTCCATGAAAACCCATTGTAACCCCTTGAATATAAAAAGTAACAAGTAATCAACAGTCTGAAAAACAAAAACAACAACAACAACAACAAAAAAAAACTGTTGGTCCATTTGTATTCTGGAACTTACAAACAAAAATGATATTTCTCACCTTAATTGGCATTAAAAATTAATTGTTGTGGAAAAAAGCCACTTATTGCACACATTAAAAAAATCCTTCAATTAGCCTACTAAGGATAAGGAATCAACAACAGGTGGACATGACTTAAAACAGTTTGATCACCATTGATATGCATTTTTAATGATTAAAATTATGAGTAAAACACATTAGTGTTATTTAGATAAACATGAAGTAGATGTAATAGTACTCATTAGCTAAAAAAGGCACATGTTTATTAAACAGTTTTTAATTTGTCTGAAATAGCACCTTCTGAGTTCCCAAACATTAATAATCATCATTTGTCCATATTAAAACACAAGTTAATAGTTTGGTCACAGTAAGAATTTATGAATGCCTTTTTGTTTTCTAGCAAGTAAACCATTGTCATGGTATCAACTTTTTGTCTCTCACTTGAAAAGTGGAACTCATTCACAGTGTGTCTCGTGTTGAGTAAATGCTGAAAAAGCTTGAAGATGTGTGAATAGCGCTAACTGTAAAATGGAATGTAATTGGAATTCGCACCTGCAATATTCCTTTTTTATGTAAGAGCAGTTACCACAGACAGGATGAATCTGCTCTCAGTTGGCGTGTAATCACGCTATTCATGCATTCACTGGGTAAACGCCTCTTTCCTCTCTCTGTGGTAATGGTGCAGTAGTCTGTTAGCTTCTTGCCCTGCTGCTTTTGTAGTTATTGTTTGTGAAGTTAGAGCCAGTTTTAGGTTTAGCACTGGGAAATACCTGCTGCTTTTCTTATTTCTTTCTCAGTTTTCTGTTCTCAGCTGGCTGGCAGCAAGCCCAACTTAAGACTATCGATTTCCTTTGCCTCCTCTCGTAAAAAGAAACCTGAAATAGTTTTTCTTGTTCACTTTACAGGTTACAAGTCTTGGTCTCTTCAGGAAGCTTACGTCAGTGATTTATGTAACTGTTTCTAGCATCTGTATTGTGCATTGCAGTTTTGGCCATGCAGTTCCACAGCACCAACGAGCCATGGTATAGTTGTAATCGTGATCATAGTATAAACACAATCGATATCATATCTTTTGCTTACGTCAGTGCCATAGTACAACACGCAGTACGGAAGTTTAATAAAAGTATAATTAAAAGTCACATCATTAAAACAACGATTAACATCTGTAATTACTGTAAGTAAGTGCATAACAAAGGACAGAGGTATATGCAAATCCAAAAACATTCCCTCCGTATTTCACAAAGATCTCTGTCTGTAGATTATTTATTCACCTCTAGACTCCAGTTGATTTTTCATTTTTTCATTCATGACATCCAGTCAGGAGAAGATAGAATGACCTTCTTTTGCCATAACTAATATCAGTTTCAGTTTTTCTGGTATTTTCTAACATATAAACAATAACTTAGCTTTGAAGCGACCTGAAGGATCCTTCTCTTCTTCCTTTATGGGTCATGAACAGGAGGACTCTTTTTAATGACCCACTGTCCCTGCTCACCGCTGCTGACCATATGGCCATAGAAAAGACCTTGGTGTGATTAGTAAATTGGACCTAATTAGATAGATGGAGGGGGTGGGGTGTCATTGGCAGCGATGATAAAGTCAAGGGAGATGCTGACTGATGGCTATGTCAGATTGTACTGCTGGTACTGATATGAGCTAAGGGAAAGAGGGAGAGTGCTGTAGTTTGCCCCTGCCCAAATAGAGAATCATTAAGGCCAATTAAACAGGGCACGGTGTCAGAGAGGAAAATTTGTGCCTTTTTTTTTTCACCCTTACCCATAACCCTCCCATCCCTCTCTTTATTCAGAGAAGTGTTGAGCATAAATCATGCAGAGTGGCCCCTATCTTCAGTATCAGCCATGTCTGGTGTCAACCAGGGACCTGGGACTCTCACTTACTATTAATAACCAACTCAAGACAAATGAGATATTCTGACCGACATATGCATTGTAACTAATGCATTCGTTTGGGTTGTTGTCTCTGGCATGTGAGACACAAGCAAATGCTTGAAACAAACAGAGATTTTTTTGTGTGTGTGTCTATTTAACATGTCTGCAATTTTTCCCCCCGAAAAATATGGTTCTCTTCCTTACTCTGAAGTCACCTCAGTCATTCTTTATCCACCCTGGCTTTCATAGATATGGAAGGTGTATTTTCCCATAAGGATAAACATACTTTGAGATATGCCTTTCCCACTCAGATACAGACAACACCGTGCCGTATCCATGATTAAATCCACAGCACAGACAATGAAGTGTGAGTGAGCATGCTATGCTTGAGCTCAGGAGGTGACCTAAGAATTCATCCTTTATTTTCTCTATCTCTCTGCAGACTTTTTTTTTTTTTATGAACTATTAGCTACATTTATGGGATGCCCCCCTGCTCAGTACTATCAGGGTCAGGGTTGACCTCTCAGTGCCTTCAGTCTGCAATTAGTCTGTGAAATGACCAGCAGTAAATCTGAGCCAGGTGAAAGGTTGGCAGACCACAGAGGAGGAGAAGGTCGGTAATAAGAAATTATACACGGTATTACTCCAGGCTTTGTAATAACATGTCCGTTAGAATGTATGGGCTACATGGTTTCTTCAAAACTGCTGCAGTGTGATGTATACCTTCTAAGTAGACTGCGAGTAGGTTTTGTATTGTGTGGATACACAATTTGCCTGTCTGTGAGCGCAAAGGGCAGTGTGATGGATTTTGATTTAGTGGTGAAGTAATAAATGTGCAGCATAATAACTCAATTAGAGTTTATTAATTTTTAAAGAAACAGAAATATTGATGGCCTGCGAACATTCCTTTAAATGCAAAGTTTTGAAAAACTAACAGCTGTTTGTTATTTGCGTGTGTCGGGTAGCAATGGACTGTGACTCTTTGAAAGTCAGTTGTCTTCAGCGTAGCTGGCCAGTACTTAGATATTTAGCATGGCGATTTAGAGTGCGCAGTAATGTAGTGAAATGGAGTAAGCATCATCTGTTTCTTGCATCATTTGTTCACATTTGATGATGGAAACCTCTTTGCCACTGAAAACCAATGCACCAGACAGGTTTGAATTCAAATTCTGTGAAGTTGCAAGTTTGAAATTCACTCAGACAATGTCTGATGTATTTATCATCTTTCAGAGGATCTATCAAAGTGCTGAGTCAGGTTTCTATGCTTATGCTCTTGTCAGGAAATCCTGATCTATGATGGATAGATGCCATATGGGTGGTGTTAGAGGGTCTCTTTGATAATGCATGGGTGCGTGATGGGTGCAGGCACACACCATATGATATGGTTAACATTAAGTGTTTACAGAATACCAGCAAACATGATCACCGCAATTCCACCTAACTCTTCCCACTACAGCTTCAGCATGCTCATGACCAAAACTAATTATTTTAGTATAAACATATCTAGATAAGTATAACATTTCAGTCACTGGAAAAAATATTGCTGTTGCCTTTGGGTCTCTTAAGGTTACTTAAAATGGTTCCTGGAAGTCATTAAGTAGAGTCCTGCTGATTTTGTCTCAACCTCATAATTAGAAGATCATTTTTAACCACAGAAACAGGTGTTGTACTCATCACCCAATCACTACAAGACACTACAGTGTTTTGGTTGCACCAACAATGAAGTGACTTCAGAATAATGAAGAGGACCATGTTTATGGAAAAGATTGCAGCACTTTTGTAAACACAGCATTCTCTATTCATATCAGGTCACTGTCCTTCTGCTGAAAAACATGCTTTATAGATATCAGAGTGTAGTGATGCATACAATTGGAAGTGGCCAGGAACTGAATTAAAGTTTATGTATTGTAGTGCCAAGAGAGAGGAACTGGGGAATTCAGAATTCACAAATTGGTGAGGAAACTCATTTCGAAGTTCTATTGTGGCATTGTACCGCATATGCAGACTAAGATAGATGATTTCAGCCCCTAGTGGAAGATGGCATTTCATTTCTTCAACAGCATAATTTGAATAAATATATCCAGTGTTAAGGAGTGCAGCTTTGTCTAATGTTCTGTTCAGAAAGAATTATAAATGTCTCCCAAAAGGTTTGTTAGTGTGGTGTGTGAGAAGGACACACTCGGCAAGGTCAATAGAGAGAACCTAATAAGCTAATATGTGTGGTATATATTTGTGTGTAGTTCCAAAGCTGAGCAATTTTCTCTAACGTTTCTGATGTAAGTCAGTCTGGACTCCTGTGGTAATTGTAAAGACATGACTCTTTTGACCCTCACCATAGTTCCACTTGTTTGGAAGAAAAGTGATCGAAAGTGTTTGACAGGAGATAGTAATCATGGGGGAAATGAGCTCTGGGCTTTTACCTCCCTACCATCTGGCAAGTGCTATATGAAATCAACTCAAAATTAACGCCGGCCTCTTCAACTTTATTTACATTTAATGCCGTACCTAGGCACAAAGCCAAACTGCCTCCATTGTTTTTTTGTCATGAGGCAGCGCTTGATTAAAGTGAAGTGGAATTTCTTCAAAGAGAAATGTGTGATGTGACTCTGCTGAATCTACTGAAGACTCATATAAGATACTCATAAAACACTGCAGAGACAAGGAAAATTGTATTGTGGACATTTACAGCAATTACAGTTTATGAGACATTCAAATCAAATTTACTAACTTATTAGGGTTTAGGATTTTAAGAATGTTTTTATTGTCATTCCAGAACATGTTGTACATGAAAGGGAACAAAATGAGGTACTCAGGGCCTGGTTTAGGATAGTGCAATAATAAAATCAAGAGAAAACAAAATACACACAAGAAAACACCAAAAATAAAATAAAACCAGGTAAGTAATATATAAATATAGAATAAATATAATCTAAAGTGAGCAGAGTGTGAGGGTACGAGTAAGATTATGAAGTCTAAGAGAATAAACAAGGTAGCCAAGTGGGCCCAAATTGCAGCCTGCCATGAGGCAATACTAATAATTGCAGCAACTTTTTAGTACAGTAGACGTAGCAGAATTTTAAAGGGTAAGTTTATCAGTCTCAAGTTGCAAGCTTATCAGTCCCAAACAGCAGTAATTAAGATATTACATGTTAATGTACACTAAAGTAGTGCATGTACAGAGAATGAAAGACTTCTACATAATTCTTTTCCATCAGTGAAAACAACTTCTCATAATTCAGCTGTGAACTTACCATTATTGAAACTGTGTGATAGCCATGTGTATAGCCACAGAAAAAAAGTATACTTCTGTTCTCATATTTGCTGTGTCTTTTGAAGAAAGTGTGGATCTGCATTCTTGAAGCATGTTATCTTCCTCTGATTAAAGCAATGACCTCTATCATTACAACTTTAGGACAACTTCTTGTATGACTTTGCTATGTTTTACTACCATTATGGGATGCTCATTTCAAATGTAGCTTTGTGGAACAGGGACAGAGCCTCTTTCCATTAAGTGGACCATGCAGTGTGCTCCAAGATCAGGCTTGAGTAGAATCCATGTCCGCCCAAGGCCCGGCCCTCCCGGGACTGACTGATAGTGTTGCCCCTGCACTCATAACCACCAGCTGATTTGTGAATATTGCTCCCCTTTGGTTTAATCTGCCGTGTGCTATGAGCTGGAAACCATTCCCAGAAGCCTGCTTCTGGGCACCCTTAATTCATCTCCAGTGGATTAACATTTTGTTGCCGTGGAGCTTGGCTGACCACGAACCTACAATGATAGTCAGATGGAGAGAACATAGTGACCTGCATTGACCCAGAGCAGAGTGATGGTCTCTGTTTGATGTGATACAGAATGATTTTTGCTCTCCCCCTGACTAAAAAGTATAGAACATAGGGGATATAAAGATGCCCGGATGACCATTCATGACCTTATGGATTCTTGGTTGACGCTACTGTTTTTTTTGTAGGCTCGACATTTGATTAACACCACGCTACACTGATGCCTGCAGGCATTTGACTGGACAGATGTATTGCAGCAGTAGCAGGGTGGGCCCTTAGTATGTTGGAAAAAAGAAGTGAAAGGAGGTTTATATGCCCCGCAAACATTTTTATGGTGGCAGACCTGTCTTGCTGACTGAAAAACAATCAAAAGAAACAACGGTAGGTAGGTTCACGCGAAGCCTTGTATTTCATTAATGAACAGTTTAACAGTCATAAACACAGTCATAAAAACAATTGAATCAGCTTAGAGTGATCAGGTTAATGCTGATCTGAAAAAAAAAAAAATTCATGAAGAATGAAAGGGGTAGTTTAGACCCTCAGTAATCAGTTCAATAAGAAACGCTTTGTTACTTAAAAGGTTTAATAGTTATCATTAGATATTTAGCTACTGAAAAACTTGTATTGGATCATTTTTCTAATCTGAAGACCTACATTCTGAAACGGTTTCCTTTTCTTGAGGTTATGTGCCTTGCTTAGCAGTAAGGTAACCTAGTAGCCCTTAACCCTTGGATAACTGGTATCCCTCTTTTGAAAGGGGACTTCACCCTTGTTTACATATAGGCCTATTGTGACAATGTCTGCCACGCCTCCCTCCAACACTTCCTACCAGTGTTTGGTGTCACTGGCTTACTGATCACCAGTCAGTTCACCCAAGCACCATCAATCATTCAATCAGCAGCTGCACCTGTCCTTTGCTCATTGTAATGTCTACTCTTTGCTATGTGTTTCTGAATCTTGTAATCTTGTGTGGAATGAAATGCATCTTGATATGTTCCTGTGTCTGTTAATAGTATTTCGTCCTGTTTTCCTCTCCCTGTTCCATCATGTTTCCTGTTTATACAGTCCAGATTGTATATGATTGTGTTATTAAAATGTCAGCTTGCTCATGCATCCGGCCTCTAGTGGAATTCCTGATAATGTCTTCCTGAAAATTAAATAGTTGATGTTATTTTATTTTATTTTTTTTACTTTATCGTTTTTACTCTAGCCATGCGATGGATGGGCAACCTGTCCAGGGTGTTTTCCTGCCTTTCGCCCTATGAGCGCTGGGATAGGCTCCAGCACCCCACAGCCCAAATTAGGCTTGGAAAATGAATGAATGAATTTTTTTCTTTAGGACCGCATTTACATCACATTAATCCAGTAAATATTCCAATACATAATATTTGTGGACTGACAGAAAAAATAACTTTACATTATGTCTTAAAGGACTAATTGAATGGAAGTTGCTGCTGTGCTCCAGTAAGAGTGAATGAGAATAGATTACACATCATACACTCTTTTTTTTATACTCTGTCAAATTCATGGTAAAACATTGAATCTTGAGTGTGTGTCAGGTCATTTCTGTTGGAAAAATACAAAAAGCTAAAAATTCAAATGCTGAATTGACTGAAAAACCGTTTGATGGTGAAGTCATGGTTACAGCCCATATGTCCAAAAGGTTGGATCTCCCCTTTAATATTCCACCCCTACTGCCTCTGTATTTTACCGACAGTTGGCCTGTTTTGTGACCCGTTAACTCGAACCGGCAAAGCCCCCATGAAATTTACATGATTCTTTTTTTTTTTTTTTGGTGCTGATCCTGGGCAATCTAACATGCTCATTTCACTGTTATGTACTGGAGGAGCTCTCTGTTTGTAACTCAGCATCTAACTTTGAATGTATTGGGTAGATGTGCGCTTCATGTTAACAAATGGTAGACCTACTATTTAGGTGAAGATCACCCCACCTCCCCACAAAATACCAAAATCCAACCATACAGTCTTGGGCACCATATCCTCCCCCTGAGTTTAAGCAATCACATGTTCATATGCATATATATGTATATACATTTTTCGTCCAGCCAGAATTTTGAGTTATGCTATTAGCCTATACCGACTGCAGAGCAGGCTTATTTTGCAGATGAGTCTCAGCAGAAAGGGCCCTTTGTCATAAAGCTCTGTCAAACAGCATGGTTGCCATGGAGACGGTGCCTGAAGAAGCCATTTGGGAGGAATGTGTATGGACCCCAACACTCTATCATCTGACGTTCAATAGTTTGGTGTTCCTAATAACTGGAAAATCAATGGAGGTCCTGGGGGACTGTTTGTGGAGGAGACAGACAGCGTGGGCGAGGGGTGCCGGCTTTGGTTTTATTTGTTTCTGTGTTTTGTGTCAAGGGGTGCAAATCAAGGGGGGGGAGTCCTCTTGGGTAGATCCCTAGCAAAAGCACAGTGAAGCGGAATTCTCTGTATAGCTCTGGTCCCTCAGTGGCTGAGAAATACAAAACACTGTTTATGACGTTACCTCCATGAGGAAGAACACCACTGATAATATGTGATAAAGTATTAAAAATGAATGGGTTCAGCACATCTGTGTTACTGTTGATATTAATCTCTCTGAGTTGGGGAGATGAGACAGAATCTGCTTTACTGAGTGAAACATGTTTTGTCAATACACAGATGTTCATATTTCTTTATCAAAAAAACTTTTCCTTGGATTAACTGGTTGCTGTTTAAGGTTTCTGTAATTAGTTTCAATGCATTAATTAAGTAGCGCTGAAAAACTGAAAATGAGTGTGAGTTTGAGAGTGTGGGCCAACATGAATTGACACTCAGCATTAGCATACAAAAGACAGGAGATGTTTGACCTGTCTTGCTTTCTGACCTCAGTATAAAACAACACACTGCTGTGAGACCTTGATTCCATTGTTCCACAGAAAACTGGCAGCCTTTTTCTTAAGCATTCATTGTTAAAAATTGCATGTATGCATCCCCTGTGGCAACAGACAATACATGCTACATATGTGCTATTTATAAGCATGCTGAGTGAGGGAATTATTCTTTATTATTTCCAGCTGCAAAATGAAACAAAAATATATTTAAAGATGATGCATTCTCTGTTTTTCTTTTTCTGTCTTTTTCTGTCTTATGTCTATCAGGATATATAGAAAATAAGATTTCAGTCCTCAGGGTGTCATCATGGCCATAATAACTAACAGATCTTTATCCGACTGAAGCATATTGGAGGACAACACATCAGCAGGGTTGTTAGAAGAGGAATCTGGCTGTATTCCACTGTCTTACAGGGTTTTTTTTGTCAGGTTGAAAATTTTTAAGGCTTATCCCAAGGCTCTGTGATGACTTGTTTCCCACCCTGCGTTTTTGGAGGAAGAGAGGGAGCAGTGAACGAGAGCAGGAAGAAATGAGCATTGCTGAGGAGACCTGGCCTCGGTAAATCGCTTGGAGGAGCATGATGAACTATTCCATCACAGCACAAATTATAGTGTGAAACAAAAAAAAACAACAAAAAAAAGACCTGCAGGCGTCCAGTGCACTGCACGACTGGAAATGCACACACATTGCAAGAGGCAAATATCTTTTTGTCTCAGTGCCTACTTTTGGCTCGTTTGGTGGGAATGTGTGTTTTTGGGGGTTTGTTGTTGTTGTTGTTGTTTTGATTTTTTAAATTTTTACATCTGAGAATGATGCCTTTGTACCAGTTAGTTCCTGCAAGGACAATTGGACAAGGGAAAGTCATCCACAAAATTTGCTCTCTCTCTCTCCCTCTCTCTCTCTCTCTCTGTGACTGCCAAGTGTAAGTGCATCGTTTGTGAAACAAATGTATGTGTCAAACTTTTATAGAACCACCTCCATGAACATATAACTTTTATGAGTCAATCCGGGCTGGCAAGGAGCAAAACAGGCTTGCAAAATTGTTTCACCCTGAAGGTCAGAAGAAATGTACCTGCTGTAGAAATCAATCTGGTGACTGGCTGGGCTGACAGACGTTCAGGGGTTTTATTTCTCTGTATTTTCTTTTATGTGCTGAGAATGAAAGAAAACAAATTCGGTGACCAGTGTCTAAACTTTCAGGAGACAGATGACTGGTCAGAGGGAGCCTTTGTCTAACATACAGCACGCTTCCGCACAGAACTAAATCTGTCTTAATTTGGATTTATCATTTCATGCTGTCCTCTAATGATACGCATCTCATGTGTCTGTATGCTTTTGTCTTATTCTTGAACTCCTGTTGTGCACAACCTTGGCTCTCAAGTTTCAGCAGCCTTGGTATTTGGCAGTAGTTCTCATCAATAATCCTAAGGACACTGGAACACATGAAAGACATGACAGGACATTGCTAGTGTATTAAGTACATTTTTACCCCCTTGTTCTTAAGTGACATTGCTCTAAAAAGCCTTACGTAGGACAAGAGAGGTTTATGAGTCTATCAGTGTATTGCTAGGATCAGCGTTAACTCTCAATAGAGTGCTACATGGGATGTGCTTGGCGCCCCTGGGTGCCCTTTTTGTACAGATTGTCCTATAGATCTGTTTTCTCTCTTCTGAAGAAAACAAAACTCTCTTTTACAATCTGGACTTTATTGACCGTATTGACTGTTGTTCTGGCAGCAGCAGGCAGAGGGTACAGAATCAATGTTAGGCCTGTTGTACTCAAGCTTTGTCTGCTCCTTTTTTATTGGCTTAACACACAGTTTGCCCCCTTGTCTTTCACACTTTCGCTAAAGTATTTCTGACCCTTCTAATTTACTGTGTTGTTATTGAAAGCAAATCCATTGTGATAGGAATTAACACTACTGTGCCAGTGGAGGTTTCTGAGAGTGTGACAAACATGTGTTTGGAATTAGTATTCATCTACTAATGTGTGGGAAACACTGTTAGAGGAAACATCTATATTTTGTCGTATACTTTTGTGGTTTTATTTTAGAATTCTCAAGGACTTGTGTGGGATTTTTTGACTGAAATCAACAAACATTTTATGGATCAGGTCTTAATTGAAAGCTTTATTGTGAATATTATTCTTATCTTAACAGCAGAAATGGGTGAAGTGAAATGTGAGCAGAGACAAATGTATGCAAAGCACCTGGTGGGTATTCTATAATTGCTAAACTGCTGATTTGTTGAAGTCATCAGAGAGCGACAGGATTTTTCCCTCAGGGTGTAGGATCACTGCATGAAGATCACAGAGTGGTCCTGTGGTGACAGGAACAGACTCTCTGATATGGAGAGAAGAGAGGAGACCAAATCCAACTTTTTAAGAAAGGAGATTAGAATATACACACGAATAGTCATCATACTTCATCATAAATCGCTTTGGATATATTTTGCTCTCCTAGATTTTAGACGAGAAGTTGTGTTAGTTATTACTGCGTACTTACTGGGTCTAAATCATATCAGTGATATGTAACACAGTGTTCAGTAGCAGTGTGCTCAATACTTGGATTGAGTACTGTCCCTTCTGCTTTGAAATATATTCCTAATTCCTTTTGTTCAGTGAAAATTAATTTTGTTGTGTTGTGTGTGTGAAAGTGCAGACACAATGGTCCACCATCCTGGTTGTGTGATGAAGCCAGGTTGACAACCCTTTCCAGCCTAACCATGTAGGGATTCCCATGGTTTAACCCAGCAACACACTGACATGTTACCTTCTTTGACAGACTGCTGCTGTTACCGAAATGTGCTATACAATGCGAAAGATATTCAGACTAAAGGCTGAGCAGGACAGGTTGAAATCCAATTCGACCCAAAGACAGTCAATTCAGCTTAGCCGCACTAATTTGTCAGGTCTCCTCTGTCACTAGAAGGTTAAGCACAGTCTGTGTCCTCTAACTAGTAGCTAATCCCTGTAAGTACCTGGACTTTAGAAGGACAGGTGGAGGCCAAGGGTTTTCCTTTACACCTGCGAGAAAAGGTGATGGGTGGTGGACAGGATCTACGTGGAGATCGCCCTGGAGACAGCTGGTTCAGCAACCTGACACCTACCACTTGGGTTTCAAGAGGAAGGTTTCCACAGAAATTCATTAACAGTTCAAACACCATACTGGGCAAGGGTAAATCTGCAAGGTCAACATAGTTTTTGTGCAGAAAAGCTTTGGACTCTATAATCCTTTATACTCTTTCTTTAGAATTCTTGTTGTTGGCAAATAATTTGTACACTTTTACAGTAGCAATTAACTTTGTAATAAGAGTGCTTGACAACATTTTGCCAATTGACTTTTGAGAAATGTTTTATGCTCTCTGCTAAACTTCCAAAGGATTTATACTTGTTCATTTAATATTGCATGATGAGTCATGTTAGATGAATATGAGATGAGAAGACTGAGAAATAGAACGTGTCATTTAAGACAAACAATACTGTAATGAGAAACTGATATCTGCTAACACCAAGTGAATGCTGTCTGAGGGACTCTATCAGCCCCCTTCACGTGGCTGCTGTTGTGAAAGATTAAGTAGCAGGCATCTGGTAACAGCTAATGTGGAACCAGAACTCGGTCTTATGTGATGGACAGTCTTTGGATACTAGATATGAAGTTATACAGTTTATCCATTGAGAAAGTGCTGTCACTAATGCTTGGTTACACACAAAAATATGCCCAGAAATGACCAGAATGCTCTTTGACAAAATGGGTTGTTCCTAACCAGAAACAGTTCAGCAAGTTTGATACGGTATAGAGCTGAAGCTGTATCTGACAGTCTTGTTCTGTTTGAGGGCAATGCTAGGCCCTGGCACAAGCCATTACACTGCCATTACAAACACCCTCGGGTCATGGCAGCAGTTACACTGGGCCGGGAGTTGGTGCTTGTGGAGCATTAGCAGTAACATGATAATGCTGCCCTCCAGCAGACTGCCAGCACACACTGCTCTGCTTTCCTCAAGTGCCACATTTGAAAGCATTACTGCATATTGCAGTGGAGTCCACTTGTGTCATATATTGGCAAAACAAACACATGCATACAAAAAAATTACAATATCCCCAGATGGTCTCTTCCCCTCCTTACTAGCAAACACATGTTTTTAGGTGTAATCAGGGGTTTATTCAATGCAACTCAACCATAGTGTCCCGCCTCGCAAGTTTTCAATACTGTTCCTCATCAAAACATCAGCAAATTCAGAAGACCACATCGCTGGGGCACCTGCCAAATATAATCCCAACAATCACTTTTTGAAAGTCAGCTAGCTGTCTTCCTCTAGCCATTGTAGCCACTATAATGGATGACTAAACCTACCCAATGCTTTTGTACATGATACCTTGTAGTCTTCATATTTAGAACTGTGAGTTTGGCAGATATTTTATATGTTTGTTTGTGTGTGTGTTTTCCTCTCCCCTGTACTCTCACCATTGAGACCACCATAACCTATGGGAACTCCCTTAAGAAGTGGCTGGTGCAATTTGTAATGCTTCATGCAGCACAGCTAGAGACTGACTCATTGAGCAGCATTAGCTATTAGTGCCCACAGCAGCAAACCAGTAGTGGTCTGCACAGGTCAAGCTC
This sequence comes from Chanos chanos, assembly GCF_902362185.1. Classification (NCBI taxonomy): domain Eukaryota; kingdom Metazoa; phylum Chordata; class Actinopteri; order Gonorynchiformes; family Chanidae; genus Chanos; species Chanos chanos. Next base: position 34,413,750 of record NC_044499.1, on the reverse strand, counting down.
TCTGCAGCCTCTGGGGCTATGCGTGTGTGTGTGTGCATGTGTGTCTTAAGGGGCACTGATCATCTGCTGATCATCCCTCTCTTATACCAAAGTCTGTGCTGAGTTTGTGTATGTGTCATCTCCTATTCAGAGATACAGAAATATTAGGTGTGCTACCCACTCATTTTGATGCCTTCAAGAGTGAATCACAGGTGAAAAGCATGATACAAGTAATAGATATTAATTAGATCTTAAATTTGAAAATGTGACAAAACATATCTTCAGTAGCAGTTCCTTTGTGTTTAATAGAGGTGCTGAATTCTATAGCACAATCTAATACATTTAAATCTCTCTTATTTTTTCTAAGAGACTTTGATCTGTGACACCACACCAGTCAAAGTGGGGGATTTCTTTTCTGTTGTTTTCTTCTAGTTGTGCACCTTGCTTTCTTTTGTCAGCATAACAGCACCACCAAAGCTCCTGTGCTGTGTGAGAGGTGCCATACACACACACACACACACACACACACACACTTTGTAGATGTATACTTTGTTTCATCCTCACAGAGAGCAAAACCAGCCATGTCAGAGCCCTGTCGCACATTTGAAGTTTGTAGGTCACAAATGAGGAGAGTTGTGAGGGCTTTTGTGACATACTTTTGTCTGGTTGTGGGACCACTTTTAGATTGGCAACATGATGCTGTATGTATCACTGAAGGGGCTTATTAATGGCAAACTGGCGTTCCGTGTGTGTGTCTGTGTGTGTGCCCTTGTCCACGTGGCTCTTTGTGGGGTACAAGCGAAGACAGAAATGAAGTGCCTCTCTGATGTGATCAAATGCACAGACATCCTCACTGAAAAACAACAACAACAAAACAGCACTGTATGTTCTATCATTCATCTTTTCTTCTTGTTACTGTGCAAGATTATGAAGGTATGGTTGTTTCCACTGTAGTTTTGGCCAGAAATGTGTAGGTATGTTCTCAGCGACATTTGTAAAATAATCTCACGTCTAGGACTGTGACAGTTTTATTGATGAAAACACGATACTTGATCTTTCCATCTTAAGAAAAGACTGGAAATGGACAGGTGAATTACCCTGTGAAGATTGTCCTCCCGGTGCATTTGCTGAGAAAAGAGGCACAAAACTGTAATTGCACAATTAAGCATGATTATTGTCCATCCCATTCTCGCTGATCAACCTGTATACTATTAATAGCAGTGGTCATATTCCCAAAGCAATCAATGATTCATACACTTTTAATTATTTATTGTCACTGAGAAACACTGTGGCTTCCCACAGTCTGGTTCTGCCTGTAAAGAACAATTTACATGTGTTTGTGTGCATGTCTGTGTACTTACTGTGTGTGTTTGTTCACTATTGTGTACATCTGTAATCTTGTAGCTGTATCATCAGGTTCCTCTGCAAAAGTACTAACAGTTGTGATGTCCATTGTTAAGTTTTCCTGGAAGTCTTTCTCTTGTCACATTACTGCGAATTGGTCCAATATCTGAATCATTCATTCATCCGACTATTTCTAATTTGCTTTATATATCAAGAGAGGATGTTTAATGTGGCAACATGATCACAGCCACACACTACATCTAAAGAGCAAATTCAGCAAAAAACAGTTTTCTTCATATTCAAAGACACTACCTGAGAGAGTTTTCAGCACAACTGGGGTGTCAGGGCATCATCTTTATTATAAGGCTCTTGTTGTTTTGGCACATAGGTCGACTGAAGATATTTGGTATTCTCCAGAGTAACCCATGTAGTTGGAATTGTAGCCTGATCACTGTAGCCTGGTCCTTATTAAATCTCCTTCCCCTCTAGCCTACTCTTGTGTTTTTGTTGTCAAGGTTACTGCAGGGTTTGAAATAGGCTAAAAGCAGCAAGAAGTGCCCATATATTTCTGTGCCATAGTTGATACTATGCTCTGCTATCTGATCTGATTACACCTAGCTATGTGTAGCTAAACATTTGGCAAGCAAGGAAAAGACCTACATTGTATTTCTTTTTACAGTGCACAAAGACATATTTCAAGTTATCTGGTGAATAAGATCAGAAAGGTCCCTCACAATGGTGAAAGATATTCAGAAAATGAGTTATTTCTCTGTTTAGATCAGTTGGAGCTAATATTTATGAACGTCAAAATGCTAGCCTGACCTACGCTAAAGCTAGTCCCACAATTGGTTTATTTCTGCTGGTGACTTTAGATCTCATTTAGTCTCAAAAGTATGTGTCTCCTTCTCACAGGAAAATGGAGAATCAGGGGTAGAAAACAAAGTTACTTTGATATTTTTTACTGTGATCAACACATCACTGCAGTAACTCAATAGCCAGAAGCAACACTTCATGGCCTCATTTTCTTCTAAAGCTGAGAAACAAATGTCAAAAATCACCAAAACTTTCCAAACTTTTTCAAAATTTCTACTCTAAATCTATATAAGCCTTTACAGTCATGTTCCACAATATTTCATCATTCCATTAATCTTCCTGTGTATGTCACACTTTAAAATTTGTGTTAACAAGAGTTAGATGATAAATTTAGCATTTTGTTACCCATGTATTTTATTAACCATTGGCAGCGATGTTTATGTTTACCGCATAAATGTAAAAGAAGGGATGCAGCAATGTTTTACTGCAAATATGATGAGACTGATGCATGTGCTTGAGATTCGGCATAGCACACCTTCTTTGTTGTCTCTCACTTGCTTTACCAGTTTTCTTTATTGTTCTGCACTTACCTCCATGTGTTAGTTTATAAAATTCTTAAAGCAATTGTTTGGGTGGGAAAAATCCCACCCAAATGAGTTATACAACCATGCTTTCTTCAAATTCTTTCATCTTTGTCTTGAAAAAGAAAGGTCAATGTAAGTAAGTTAAATTATCTCTGAAGTACAGGGATCGTTTTTGCCCAGGGGCCATGTGGTGTTGGTCATCTCTGGTTAACATTTGTTCTTGAGGGCAGAAGGAGATATGTCACTGGTCAAATACGAGACAAGATGCTTTGCATTTCTTGCTACATTCTGTGTTTAGATTTCACACCTAGCTGGACTGTGGCCTGCAGGTGTAGGTGAACTCGAATGTCCTTCCTTCAGAGACAAACACGAAAGAAAATCTTCGTAAAGGGACCCTCATTTCAGAACGAATGGCTTTTCCATGCCTCTCCATGGGAGGCCCATTAAGGGAGAGTGGGGATGCAATGGGGGCTTTTTTTTACACTCAGGCAGGTGAAGGGCAGCACTGTGATGAATGGAGATCTTAATGGAGGAGAGAGTTGTGAAGAACGATGTTGAAAAAAGAGAGAGAGACAATATTGAAGAGAAAATACTCATCTACAATCACACACTTTTGTAAGAAGGGAGCATTTTAGTTACAAACAGTGTGCAGTGACAGCTGGTGTTTGGAAATAAACTTTCTCTTGTTGTACAGAGTGTTAGATGATACAATATAGTGACACAGTGCGGCTTTACGGGTACTTTTGAGATTTTCAGACACTAACAGTGTGTGAAATAAACAGTACAGAATATAAAGTTGGGTCCATTCTACACTTTTATATTATCACTTGCAATAAAGTGACAAATATTGCTGTCTGAGTTGGGATTAATTCAGTTTTACACTAATCAACTGAAGGAAAGAATCTAGATTCAAATCACTTAATGTTAAATCTTAAGCATATTATTTCTGAGGTTGAATGTTGTGCTAAATTGTTTGTGTCCTGCAAGTAGTGCATTGAAAATGAATTAACTCAAAGCTACATTCACAATGTACCCATTCAAATCATGAAATTGAACCTTAATGGGTAATCTCCCATAAATCTTATGTCTTTTTGGTTGATGAAGGGTCTCGGATGAAGACTGTGAGACAAACAAGCTGATGACAGTATTTTCATACCAATGCTTTTACACAGCATCAGAGCTAGTGCTAGTTCTTCAAATCAAATTCCAGTTCATAGTCGGCAGCATTCTGCCCTTGAAATGCAATATCATATCCCTGCTCACTGGTCTCACAACAAGACCCTTTGATGTAAAATTGACACTTTAGCGGATAGCACTTCATGCATTTGGTATTGCCAGGCAACTGCAAAAAGACTGTTCCCTGGTTCTTCAGGACCAAAGAATCTAAAGGGCTACTGAATGTGTGTGCTTTTTGCGTTTGTGTTTGCTGTAGTGCTGAGTGTGTATGTGTGGTGTGTGTGTGTGTGTGTGTGTGTGTGTGTGTGTGTGTTGGTATACCAATCCTGCCTATGTCATGTCTGGTATAGTGAGGATGTGTAGCACTGCAGCATGTATGTGTGAGTGAGAGTGGAAAGTTCCCTGTGTGTGTGTATGTGTGTATCCTCGCCAAGTGTGTGTAGTGTCTGTATCAGTCCTAATGATGTTGCCTGATGTAGATAGGTAGCTTCCTGGCTTGCCTCCAGGCTGTTGAGTGAAATTAAAGCCTGGTAAAAAATTGGATTATTCTCCCCTAAAGGAGAGATGCCTGCTAGTTAACTGATGAAAGCTCACCCGCTCTTACTTTGGCAAGATTGCTACTGGTTGGGAGGGCAATTTGTTAACAATTACTGCTCGTTAGTGCGTCTTCACACCATCAAAAGTGGCTGCATGGCCAACACCTGATAGTAGGACTGTTGTCTTGTAATTATCTCTGTACGAGAGGGAAGCACTGTCATTATCAGCTCTCCATTGTGAGGTTGCCTGGTCCCTGATTGCTGATTTTGTTTTTTGTTGTCTTTTTTTTTTTTTTAAAGACTGTTGTGAATACACCTGCAATATGTGTGCAGTTTAAAATTAGTGTTGTTTCTCCCTTTCGGACAGAAAAAAGAATGTTTGATAGTGTTTTTATACCTTTTTCCAGAAGTGTGGTGGAAAATAGAAGATATTCTACCAACTAATATAATCTTCTTCTTCTTTTTTTTTTTTTTTTTGCTCGAGGCAGGGAGTATGGATAAGCAGTGTTGACCTAGTTTAGATCAATGTTACACATGTCTTATGATTATTCTGGTTTATTGGTCAGACAAACAAAGGGAGAAGCATATGCAGGATATAACATGAAATAACTAACCTGTTACATAAATGCCCTTTAAATGCCCCTGCCTTGTCTTGACACTGTATCGAGATTTTCCTCAGTAGTGCCATTACAGTGTTTTAATAAGCCATGCTGTAACTGAACTGTCTTCATATTTAATATATGGAGGCTGTTTACTATTTAAATGCTAGCAGTTCATATTTTACAAGGAACAGAATTATATGCTGATACATATGAAGAGTCCTGTGTGCTGCGTTGATTTCCAGCTCCTCAGAGGAAGCCTGAGGTGTTGCTCTCACAAAGGAGCACATTGTCTTACTGTGACAGACTCCTTAATGAGCTAATGGTGCTGGATGGATCACAGTCCCCTCCCACTCTCAAAGCCACACCTCTCTATCATGAATATTCACAGTGTCCTCATGATTATTCGTAGACCGGGCATGTGTACAGATGCTGAGAGGACAAGGAGGAGTGTCTCTTTCTGAGAGCAGGAGCATTAATGTGTGGACTGTGTGTGTGAGTGTGTCTCTGAGAAGGGGAGAGAGAGAGAGAGAGAGAGAGAGAGAAGGAGAGAGAGAAGAGCGGGGGGGGAGAGCAGCTCTGACGCTGACAGTATTACTACTACTACCACTGCTGCCACTAGCACAGCGTTCACAACCACGCGTGCTGGAGCGTGCAGCTGACTTTGTTCGTGAGATGTAGCAGGAGCTGTGTGTGAGTGTATGTAGCGACAGTGAGCGTGGATGTGTTTGAGAGAGACACCTGCTAAGGAGTGACTGATGAGAAACAGTACACCAGTCTGGAGGGTGACCCCCCGTCCGTACCAGTGCCTGGGGAGAAGTAGACGCCCCGCGTGTCTGTGACGACGAGGATGGGCTGCAATTTGTGCACTTTGCAAAAGAGAGAGGAACACTACAAACTACTCTATGAAATTGCACAGGTAAGGCAAGAAACTCACAGAACCATGCTGCCCTGCGTGTCCTATCAGCTATGAGGCAGTAGAGAGAATTTATTTGAATTTCCAGTTTGTTTTCATAGGAGAATTTTAGAGGTTATTTTGCTAACTGTGAAACAGAGAGGGAAAACCGAGAGAAGGAAGCGAGAGAGTGAGAGAGCAAAAGATGTGTCAGACAAGTAGTGCACAAGGGGGAGAGAGAGAGAGAGAGAGAGAGAGAAGTAAAAAAACAACACCTCACTATTGATCACTGAGTGTTTTCTCTGAAAGAAACTGTTTCCTGCCTTATTGCCAAGTCTCTTGCCAAGGGAGAGACCCCTTTGGCTTAGCTGGAGGATTGTAGATCGTTTTCAAACACCTGTGCTGAACACACTTCCAAACAATCAATCTTGCATTGAATGGACTTACATTTTTTGACATTTTGAGGTTAGAGCAGTGGTTGTTTTTGGAAGGCTTTAGCACAAATCTTGTCGTGTTTTGCAATGGTTTTTAAGATGTTACGTTATTTCTCAGTTAACCCACTGAGTTAATGAACCAGTACTAATTATGTTGGCACTGACAGTCATATTTGGGATCTTTATGTTGTGATCTTCTAGCTGATCTGAGTAACAAGCCCTACACCTCATGTTTGATGCTGAAGAACTTCACGTAAACCTGAAATCAAGTTTGAAGGTTGTTTATGCTTGTGTACTACAGTCTAAAGACAGTATCAAATGCAACAATGTAGTGGAAAATTAGGTCCCACTCATAGGGTTTCCTTTAAAGACCAAGTGGCAGCTTGACTATGAAAGAAATAGAGAGAAAATATGAAGTTTGAGCATGAGTTTGAGCATAAGCTGTAATTCCCTGTATGCAAATGCATCCTCACATCTATTTTAACTATGAACTTAAATTATGTAGCGCTTTGAAGTTCCCAAGCATGTTTCTTCTACCTAGCTGTGGCCAGCTTTTTTTTTACCCTAGCATCATTTGTCTATTTTTATCAATGAGTTATAAATCAAAGTTTGACAAATATCATTATTTGGGATTTTTGTGAGAAGATGTCAATATATGACATGGATGCAATTCTATGCTCTGTCCATAGGAGGCTGCTATTACTTCATTCTCTATTCTATTTTTCATTTTTGTCAAGATCTCACTGATGCCATTCCATTCAAAAATGCTTCAGACAAGGTCACAGAAAAAAAAAATTCTAAAGTTAGGGCTTGTTCTATATTGAAGGGTAGTATCTTTCTAAATTCTCACGCAACCATAACTAACATAAGACTGTGACTAAAGATGTCCCAAATTAAACGTTGAACATTGGTGCGTTACTGTTGACTGGTCATCAGATGTGTCTGGTATGACACGACCCCCTCCTCTGAGTAAACGTTTTGTGCGTGACCACTTCCACGCTATCATGATCACAGGCTCATTAGTGGCCTGACAAAATGATACTCTGCATTAATTAGACGTGAAAAGTCTCCCTTTGACCATGCATGAGAGAAGAGAAGATCAGCTCAGTTAATTGCCACCCCTGGCCGCTTTCTTTTGTGACATTCCGATGAGGGTTACTGAAGTGCTCCATGCTGACAGAGAAATCAGGAGTGTCTTCTTAGAGGCATTACTCTAGTCAGTGACTTTTTGTGGAATGGTTTCATGTTAGCCCTTCGCAAATTTGTGGACTGTTTAGGGCATCGAGCAATGGGAAGCCAGAATATTTCTCTATTTTGGATAGGTATTTATTGGAACAGTTAAGAGACATGTGCCACATTAACAGCAAATAGGTAGTAGGTCTTGGCTTAACAAAACATCACAAAGCACCAAGAAGAACATTTGGTCAATGTTTTAACAATTTGTTTCTGGACGTGTTGCAGTGTTTTGTCATGTTGGGAGTGATGCCTTTTCTAAAAAAAAAAAAAAAAAAAAAAAAAATGCATATCTGAGCTCTGTTCGATAACTGCCTTTGCACAGAGCATTTTGTGTCATAGTGAATATGTGTGCTGTTTCTGTAGTGTTTCTGTGTGTAAAAAAAAAAACAAACAAACATATGGGCTGAAGCATTCTCTCTCCTGCTAGTAGTCATCCACTTAGCATCAGTATCGATGTCAGAGTGTTGTTGTGCTCATCTCTCTAATGCATAGAATGTGGGACACCAAAGGAAGCTGTGGATATCTATTCTCTCCTGCTTTACTTCGAGTAGTCTCTCTTGTCCGCTGCGTGGCATAGGCAGCTTATTTAATTCAGTTCTCAGCATGTCTGAGTGTTTGCGAGTGTGAGAGTAGGTGGTATACCCTGAAATGTGTCAGATAAGACTGCCTGTAATACCATACACAAGCTCACAGGCATACTAGAGCCAAGCTCTGCAACATCAGCACCTAGCATCTTATTACAACCAGAGAGAGAGAGAGGGGGGGGGCACTGGCAATGTTAAGGTCAGGGGATGAAAGGGATTAAAAAGAGCAATAGCAAAAAAAAAATATGAAAGTAAAAGAGGAAATCATAAAAGGATATGAGAAGAAGGAAGGGGAAGGTCTAAAGAAGGAGTAGGTAGAAGAATGAAAGAGACAGAGAACAGGGAACTAAAAGACACTGGAGGCTTTTAGTGAGAAGCTGGACAAAGGAAAGACGGAGGAAGATGAAGAAGGGAGCACTCAGTGAGAGAGAGAGAGAGAGAGAGAGAGAGAGGGAGAGGACCAGCCAAACAGAGCACAGAGTCCCGAAAGTGTGTCAGTGTGTCTGTGTGGTCAAGGTGTTCTGTCAGAGAGCTTGGCAAAGCAAATTACTCTCTCTCTCTCTTTCTCTCTCTCTCGCTCTCTCTCTCTCCCTTTCCCCCTCCTCACCTTCGTTTTCATTGTGATAGCAGACATCAGTGTTGTCTCAGCGTGGCGTTGTGACAGCTCCGTACCAGGAGCAGGAGTCAGTCTCAGTGGTTGGCCACTCTCCTCCTGCCCCTCCTCACACGCCGACACAATTTGACACTCCTCCTGGCTGTCTGACCCCACGAGCAGCAAGAGATTTATGGCAGCACCGCTTTTCTCATGACTGCAGGTGTTCAGTGTGAATTTTCCTGCCCTCCTTTCCCAAACCTGCAAACTCACCTCCCAAGTGCTGAATGCCTTTTATTTATTATCGGTGCCTCCTCTGAGCATCAGTTTAGGCCAGGTTTTCCTCTCAAGCTCGTTCTCCTCCAGTAACCTTGGATGAATTTTAGTACCCTTTTATTATAAGTTTATGTTCTCTCTCTCTTTGTCTCTCTCTTTCTCTCTCTTTTTGTCTCTCCTATGTCTACAATTTTTTTGTCTTTCTGGCTTCCGCAGAATAGTCTCAAAAAAGTTTTTTTTTTGTTTTGTTTTGTTTTGTTTTCACACAACAATCTAAAATTCTGTACTCATATTTTATGCAATTGTGCTGTTAAGTATCCTCAAATGATAAATTTTAGTGTATGCTGCAAACACCAAGTCCTCCCAGACCCCATTTCCAAAGAGTTGTCAGTCTTTAGTAGCAATGTCTTTAACCTTGGACTGGTATTGTATGAACAATAGAAATTATGGATGTTGTCCTGTAAGCTGTATGCAACTCTCACTTAAGAGGCCTGTGGTTATTATTGTGTGTGGTATGGTTGGTGGTTCTTGAGTAAAAATGGTGTATTTGATAATGAAAGGAGATATGTTTGAGATGCCATCCTTGTCTCTCCTTTGAGGTATTCCATTGTCTGTTCGTCTTTGGACTTTGTATTTTCACAGAACTTGTCATGCATTGAAAATCCCCCTGTGAGCCCACGTGAGTGTCATACATCGTCTGCGTGGAACTTAAACTCACTGGTGTGTGACTTTTTTAGACTAATTAGTGGGGCTGCAGATGTTGGTATGTGCAATGGCTGTGAACTGCTGGATACAATGTAGATTGATTCTTATTCTCTGTGTGCATCTGTGCATGTGTGTATGTAAGTGTGAGTGTGTCTTTGTGTACCTCTGCAAATGTGTGTCTGTGTGTGTGGCCACTACTGGGGTGGTCTTTCTTGTGTTGTATTGTGCTACAGAAGGCTGCTCGTACGTTGCATTCTTGGCTTCTGTGGAATGAGTCAAATGATGTCTAAATGGATGAAACAGCAAATTCAGTCGTAACAACAACTTAACAAAGTAAATTTTACAATAAATAGTCTGTTGCCAGTATACCAGACCTTACTTATGTATTGTTATAGTCCATAGCCAAAAACAGTGAAACAAATAATATGTCATAGTCTGCATATTGTCCCCCGGGTCCCTTGTTTATGGCATCTTATTTTTAGTTTTATTCTCCTTTTTTTGTCCTAACTTTGTAGATGTGAGGTACCACAGTGACTCTTAGGCAGACAAGTCTTACATAACGGAGTGGCAAGGAATTTCTGTTGAAATACGGAATTTAATCAAATGGCTGTATCACCACAGTGTTGTTTGATGAGAAAGAGAAACACACTACAGATGGGTTAGAGCATTACTTTACTTTATTT